>NW_010414852.1:24683-25082 GCF_000710305.1 Buceros rhinoceros silvestris
CAAGAACAAGCCAGTCCCTCCGGAAGCATCTTTTGTAACAAAAGCCCCTCTAACACAAAGCTGCTGTGCTTTGCTCCCAGGATGGCAAAAGCTTCAATGGTCTCGCGGCGCGGATGACAAAACCTGCCGCCAGCTCTACAACGTGCGCTTTCCACATCCGCGAAATAAAGCGGCGGCATTTTTCCCTGGATTAGGACTAGAATTAGGCGCACTGACTGCACAAGCTTATTGGGCAGGAATCATTAAAAAGCTCTTCTTGCTGAACCACGCTAGCTTTGGAGAGGGCTACAAAAGGTGGCTGAAGCGGGAGGAGGCTGGTTTTGAGTTGGTAGAATAAGCCCCACGGCAGCTGGGGCAGAAGAAGCCAGAGGATGAGTCCTGGCACGCAGGCAGCATTAC
>NW_010414852.1:25255-31182 GCF_000710305.1 Buceros rhinoceros silvestris
CCAAATCCACCGCTGCCTACTGAAACAGCCCTTTTCACCCCAAAGAGGACAACATGGGCTTAAACAAAGAACTCTGGCAAATGCCACTCTGGCAAATGACCTCCAAGAGGACAGTGCCCAGCTCCTGCAGGCTGGCTCAGCTGGTGCCCGGAGCCTGGAGCCAGAGAATATCACCTTGCAGGCAGGTATCTGGGCCGCCCGCCCACTAAGCCTGCCCCGGCAGAGAGCTCCGGTGATGGACCTAATACCGTAACAGAGTCGTAATGGATGGCCAGGCGAGGAAACCGCTTCGCCGTGCCAACTGACAGCGCTGCTGGGGCCCCGTGCAGCCGCAACAGGAGCGATGGGGGTCCCCGCTCGGGTGAAACCATCATGCCTCATGCAGTGTGTTCACCAAACGAAGCTGCCGAGAGGGCCAAAGCGCTTGCGGGGACATAATGATGGCCCTTGTTTGCAGATGATGGAGACTCTGTGGTGTAAGGGACTAGGGAATGGATCGTGCTCATGTGTTTCCAGTTAGCACAAAATAGGTCCAGCAGAACACAGCGAGGTCAGCTTGGCAAGCTCCTGTAGCTCTCGCGGTTAGTTGAACATCTGCCGCTATGTGTCCTTCAGGAGTGGTCCAGGAAAGCACATGCTACCATCGAGAATGAGAATTACAGTCTCCAGGGTGCATTGCTTTGTTTAATTTTTTTTCAAGCAGCAGGCCTCATCAGTGCGGGGAACAAGCTGCCAACATATACAGTAGGCTCTGGCTGTCTCCTAAGCAAGACTGGATCTCTTAAAGGACAAGATGTCTGAATCAAGCCCAAGCTGTTGACTCGTTACAAGGCAAAGTGTAAGAGCCTGTGGTTCCTTGGACCAGATTGCCTGACCCTGGCTCCCAACTGTCTCCATCTCTACAACACCAACCACTTCACTCTCACAGGTGTTTGCACCTGAAATCTAGAACAGTCCAGTTTCATCCCAAACTATTCCTGTTGGAACACCAAAAGCTCTGCTCACCTCAGCCTCCGGTTACCTGGCTTTCTCATACAAACAGCTCATACTACAGACACACCTCTGCCTCCACAAAGACAACACCTGAACCCCTCCACGACGTTACGTGGCACACACTTCCACAACTGTGCAGATACAGCCAGGTTCCCCAACCCTCCGCTTCTCCAAAACACCTTAAACTCTTCCAAACACCCAGCCAAGCATGGTTTCACCTCACCAGGGAGGTTTTGCCCTCTGGCTTATTACCACTAAAATCCTGGAGCACCAACAGCTTTGCCAGTTGTCTTCTTGCACAATGAGCTGCAACAGCCCAGCCATAGGTGCGGCCGCGCCGGCATGTAATTAAAGCACCGAGCCAGGGCTGGCCGTGATGCTTACGTTGGCACAGTTGCAGGATCACCAAGACAGATGCACAGCATGTGCATGGTCTTGTGCCTCTACTTTTCTACCTCCTCCGCAGCAATTTAGGAGGTGCGGCTCTTGGCAATATGGATTTGGGAAAAAAAAAGAAAAAATCCGGCTCAACACCATCCGGCTGCCGTCGGCAACAGGGCTGAGGGAGCCTGGCATGGCTCAGCAGCAAGCGGAGAAAACACTTCCTGGGCAGAAACCCAAGGAATCGGGACTGCTGATTTGCAAACCAAGACTTTTCCCCCGCTCACCTCTTGACACAGCCGGGCTCCTGGCATGCCACCGGTGGCCCGCAGCCTGCAGTGCGTGCTTGCGAGGGACCCGAAGACCGCAGGCACCACCACAAACCCAGCACCAATCTGGGGGAAGTTCTGCCACGACTGAAGCAATCTGGAGGGTACCAACCAGGCTGATTTGTGGGGACCGAGTTATGCAGCATGGAGAGGTGAGGAAGTTCCAGCTCAGCTCCACGCCAAGTATGCAACCAGGTGCTGCCCAGCGTACAACAGGGCAATCAGCCATGAGCTCTGTGAGGCAGCTGGTACACGCGCCCTGGCTCCCCAACATCCAGTACTACCACAAAAGTCTCATTCATGGATGTCTTCAAACTTTCGATGGAGCAAAGGGACGTAACACCCCATGGGCTGCACCATGACCCCAATTCAAGCAACTACTCCTCCACCCACCTTGGCCAGAGGCTGGTGTAAGGAAGGGCTATCATTTATGACCTGGGCCTGTGTTTACCTTGAAAACATACTCATTAAATTCCTCTTTGCTTCTTGGTGCGCTCTAAATTTACCCCGAAGAGAATCCGGTGTCTGCAGTGGCATTAATGATTTTCCCTTCGGCAGTGAGTGAAAGAGTTTCTGAATTGTATCAGAGAGCAGAGCCACAAAAATGTGTTTAGCAAAACACGCTCATGTAATCTATTAAAAATTAACCAATCTCATTAGCATTATTAATTGGACGTGACAGAATCCTTGTACTTTGATGACGAGGCAGCTTACCTCGGTCTGATATTCAGCTGTACTGTCCAGAAAAAGAGCTGCTACCTAAAGGAACTTCAGAGAGAAGAACTGAAAAATAGGGAGCTAAACATGGACAGCCAAAAGCATGTACAAAGGCAGGAGTCAAGAAAGAAGAAGAGGAAAACATGGAAACAGAAGTGAATTGATTTATAAGGCAGCAATATAGGACTGGGTCAAGCAATGTTCCTCAGCCCACCCAGATGTGGAGTCACCCTCTGCCTCTTTGGAGATCTTCAAGATCTAAAAACCAGACAGCGATCTCTTCTGATCAGTCTGCTATCACCTGAAACATCTCAGGTTGTGATGGACAGCTTTTGGGAGCTGACGTTCCCAGTCAGAGCAGAGCAAAATTAAATGTTTCATGTTTCCCCCAAAGACTGAAAACAACATCATCACGTCAAACTGAAATTTTCCCCTTCATCTTTGCTCCCCCAAAAGCTCTTTGGATATGTCCAGAACAGGCAGCTCTTGCTTGCTACCTGCTGGCCTTCAACTCTCCAAGCTCAGGATATTTAGTGACACTCATGTACCAGCAAGACCCACCAAGACACAGTCCTAAGGTGAACAGCAATAGTCCTGCCATCCAGATGCCCGCTAAAAGCAACCCTCAGGGCAGAAGGGTATTTCTCAATGCTTGATCATAAAACTCCTGGTAGTGTTACAGCTCCCAGGAACATCTGATGTCTTCCTTTGTGAGTCACTGTGTGCAGAAACCAGACTTGAACAGGGAGGGACCAGGCCACGGAAGTTGGGGCTTGTGGCATTTATGCTCCACGTAGGCAACCAGGAACACGCCTGTTCAGTCAGAAGGGACCAGGACTTTGTGAGTGTCCATGCTCAGACAAAAATCCCTGGACATCCACCATTGCCTTATGCTTGCAAGGAAAAGAAAAACACAACGGCAGCTGGTGCTTCGGTCCTTGAGCACACGCGTAAAGAAAGTGTCTGAGCAGCAGTCCCAGCCCAGGTATCAGGCTGACAGAGACTCCACCAGGCTACGACTCATGATGCCAAGGAAAATATCTGGAGTTATATTTCAGGTCATATCCCAAGAATTTGGGTTGGGCACGGACATACCTGCTCAGGCCACAGGTAGTGCCAGCGGATAAGCTTAGGTGTGGTGGTACATAGGCATCTGCTCAGCCTGCCTCTGCTCCTGGAGAAACTCTTCAAGTTTTTGTGCTCTCACATCGGCGTGGATGGAGAGATGCCCGTGCCAGGGGAACGTTTGCACAGAGCAGCGGCTGAGGTGAGAGAGCTGCCAAGGGAGGGGAGCCGAGAGGCTACAGCACTGCCCAGCTTTTTTAATTGCATTAAACTGCTAGAATAAATAACTAAATAAATAAAACCCTGGCCCTGTATTAAAACAACATTAAAGTGACTTCAGCATATAAAACCGGAGTAATGCAGGAGGCCCTGGGAAACATCACCATACCCAACTTTCCCACTTTATATAGAAAAAGAAGGGTTGGGTTCATAGGCTGGAACTTTTTAACAGCTTCAGGCCATGTTCCCTGTGCTTGAAGGAGCCCGGGAACAGCCACTGTAGTCTGAAACCAAGACCTGGCTTTGCACTGCCTTCTGCGTGGTTGCAGAGAAAGACCCAAATTAAACCCAGCTGCCTACCAGGCGTGTGTAACATCCGACACAAACCCAGGGCTGATTCCTGCTCCCTGCCTCCCTCCTGGACCAAAAGCAAACCATGGTCCCAAAGCACCGGTGAAATAATGGTGCTGAAAGCTAGAGCTGGATGGTAGTGGCAGCTCCAGTGGAAAAGCTGGTGTTACCCCAGCTGAGCACCAGGACACGGCAGCTTGGGCTGTCCTGGATTCTCCTCATCATGCTTGCTCTTTCCTGGGGACCAACAGGCTCCCTGTCATGTTTGGGGACCCATGGCTAAGACCTCATCAAACCAGTGCTCACAGCTGGGACCACAGCGGAGCTCCAGGAGAACACCCTGATTGGTCCCTACTCCAGGAGGAGGGAGCAAGGGAGGGAGGGAATCGGTCTCAGGCTTCTACTCAGCACCGCCCCAGGTCAGCTTGTACATGCAGCCACAGAGGGTAGCGGGGATGGGGACGTGCAGCTCATGTGGGACCATCCAAGTTGCTCTGGAGACACATCCAGTGGAAGAGCAAGCAGTGGAATGAGGAGGTAACAACACAAAAGGGCTCTGAGGTCCGAGTCCACAAATGCCTCTCTCTCCATCCTATCTGTAGCAGTCACAGCTCACTCTCAGGAATGTCACAATCATGGTGAAAATCAAAACAAAAAAGGCTACGCAATCCAGTTTGTAAATCCTTTGAAAAATACAAAATCCTCTTTCAAATGGATTACAGAGATTAGAGATAAGGGTTTCCTGGAAATCAAGAATTGCATTTCAGCCTTCCTCCTCTCCCATCCTCCCAGAACAGAGACAAGCGATGTGTTCGTGGCCTGCACCACCCCACCCCAGCCATCGCTCCAGCCTCGAAGAGCAGCCCCTAGAAACACCCCAACCGTTTCTAACTGATTTTGTCCTGAGCGCTCGTTTGGGCACTATCTGCTGCCTGTACCTGAGCTTCTGGGCAACGTGCATCAGTGGCAGGATCAGGGAGAGGAGGAGCCCGCCAGCCTCTTCCGAGCTTTTTGGTCCATCCTGTTTCCAAACAGGCTCCATGTAACGTGCTGCTGGGGTTTCGTGAGCTGCAGGAGCTGCACCCAAGCCTGCGGGTGCCCAGCAGGAAAACGTCCTCTCACATCAGGGTAGCCACCTAAAAATCAAGATGTTCCACTAGGCTGTGCCAGTGGTGATGTTACCAACGGGGGAAAGGTTGAACGCTCAAGTGCCAATGATATAAAATGTTTAACAGCCAGGATAGATTAAAAAAAAAGGGCATTTTTGCTTAATATTATGACTCAAGTCTCCGCAGACAATTTTCTGTTGGGAATTTTTATTTTCTGTGAGTTTTTCGCACTTTCGTTCTTACTTGGAACAACAACAAAAAAAAAGAATTGCAGTATTAGCATTCCCAGCAGAGCACACGTTCAAGTTCCTGACCTGTTATTACTCAAGGACTTCTGCAGCTGCAGATGCCTGTTTGGAGCTACAGTTAGGTCACTGTGACTGATGCTCACAGAATAGGGATCAAAACACTTACAGCTTGATCAAAGGGGCATTTTACGAACGTTGCAGCCCAAGTTAAGTGCTGATGTGAATACTTTGGTTCACCCTTATATTAGCTCAGCTCGGTTCTAATAAAATTAACACCCTTTTAAAAAATGCACTCAATTTTTATTTGTTTCATGGTTTTGGTGCCTTATGAAAACATGTCCTCAAAACCTTTCCGTCACTCTGGGAACATCTAGTTGTGTGGGAATCTGGAAATCATCTTCTTTTCCAGAGGAATAAGGAGGTTGCTGCTTTGTGGTGTTGTTCTACTGCCTCTAGCCCGAATTTATCCACCAAAAGCTGAGGCTTTTCCCCCACAAAAGAGTGTAATTCCTTTC
>NW_010414852.1:31270-55671 GCF_000710305.1 Buceros rhinoceros silvestris
CAGGAATTACTACCTGTAAATAAACAACTAAAAAGCGAACTACGAGCACCAGCAGCGTCGATGCTCCTTTGAAAAGAGAGAACGGGAAAAACAAAGCCGGGAAAAATCCAGTCTCTTTTCTGCACTGCGCTTGCACATTAGAGGCAAAACGAACTTACCAGCCCGGGCCAGGGGATGTCTTACGGGCGCAACACAGCCGGCTAACCGTTCTTTAGAGAGACTCATCTCAAAAGCCAGAACAGAAAGAGCATTTTCCCTCCTTTCATTTATTTATCTTTTTTTGTGCCAACTCACCTTAGCTGAAAAGCACATTGAGATTGTAATTATGGGAAGGCCTCATCTAGTAGATTTGTAAACTCAGCTATCGGCTTGAATTACTGGAATTAGCAAGGCTAATTTAATGTCACTGTTCAAAATAGCTCAGATTTGGAATTTCTTAATGGCCTTAGGAGAAGGAGTCTTTATGCATACTGCAATCTAGGCTTCATTCTTGGACTAAATTCCTTCCAATAGATTTTGTGAATGCCCTGTTTTGTAGCCAACACAAACTCCGTCCAGTAAAATAATGTAAGGACTCAGAATGAAAAGAGATTAGCTGTTCCCTGCTCCTGTTATTTTAAAGCAGAAATAACTTTGGCTTCTACTGATTCATAGACAAAGCTTGAAATGCAAAGCATGCTCAACTCCAGATTCAGCATGAAAAGGACCTTAAAATATTCCCGAGTGCAAGTAATGGACTTATTAGAAGGATGAAAAGAGGCACTTTTCACAGAAGCCCAAGCTCTTTAGCCCTGTCATATCAATAATCTTGCTTAAGAATTTCATTCTATTTACATTTCTTTCCCTTCCAAATATCTTGCCTGACTTCTATGAAATACAACATTTGCGCTTTTAAAGCGTTAATTTATTTCTGTTAATGCTCGGCGGCAAGTGCTGAAAACGTCGGCAGATCACCCAGAGCGTGAGCAGGTGCGACGGCGTCAGGACGGCGTGTGACAGGGAACAATTCGGTACTCTGTGCTGTTTTACACCTGACAACTGATAAACGAGGAGGTAATATTAAAGACTTGCTTAAAAGCATCTTCTTTAAATAATGACAGTTGATTGTGCTGGAACGCAGAGTACCTGCAATCTGTTCTCCTCTCTATGTTAACACCTATAAAAACAATGCTGACAGTAAGAAAAAAAGCTTTATAGAGACCAGGAGGGAAATCTGCCTGGCTGTCCTTAAGCTACCGAAATACATCCCTTTTTTTTCACCTTTTTTTTCTGCCTCATCTTTGCAGCATGGTTTAATCTAAAACCAGCACTAAGCAACTAGTAGTGATTTTCCCTGTTTGAAGAAATGGCTGAAAAACAAGGGTATTTCAGCAACGAATGACAAAAGCCTGTGTAGAAACTCCAGGAAAGCAGATGGAGGTGTCCCCTCTTTAAGGGGCGACGGGAGGGTTTTTGCTCCGCTTTGCTCCATGTCCCTGGGACTGTTTGTACAGGTTGGGGAGCATCATAGCACGGAGGAGACAGAAGACATGTTGGGCTACACCTGCCCGTGCCCCTCCCTAAGTCAGCACTGACAAAGACAGAAAGACCCGCACGCACGGTGTGGGTCACCGCCACCGGGGTGGCTGCGCACAGCACGTGCTATCGGCCAGCGATGATTTTCACAGACCCAACCATGTGGTTTTGCTCTGGAAAGACAAAGTACAGGGAATGTGCTCTGCCTTGTGCCCAAGGGTCTCAAAGCACACCGCAGGCATTAATTAAGCCCTCTGCTTTACAGGGATTAATTAAGCATGGAAGCCTCACGGTCCCTGAGAGCCAAGCGCAAGCCTCCACTCACTAATGGATAAAACTGAGCTGAGGTGGCAATGAAGCTTCCCTAGCACTGATGGGTGAGCTGAGAAAAGCACCTCTGAGTGCCCCGAGCCACTCTGCAGTGGCAGCCTCGTCTTCCTGGATGCTTCTAATTCCTCCAGACGTGTCCCAGCAAGTCACCCAGTGAAGGCAGCCATCCGAGGTTTTGCCTGAAAACATTCTTCATGGCACAGCACAGAAACCAGGCACACTGGGGAGCAGGGGGGCGAGGAAGGAGCAGGCCTGTCCCACATCCACCTTTCAGTGCCTCTGATTAGCTCCTATTTCTAAGGATGTCTCAAGAGGTCTCTGGCATCAGTGGTCTTTCTTCCTAATGAGGAACTTGACGTCCCTGATGAGGTACCCAGCATCCATGCACCGAGAAGCAACAGAAGCTCCTCAAATCATCTTGTTGCTTCCTCGTGCGCTGCTGGCTGCTGGCCTCTGTCACCCTTCCCCACGTGGGGCAGCCTGCAGAAGACTATCAAGCTGCCTTTTTCTGCCCGTCCTTCGAACCCCTCCATCCGTGAGAGGCATCTCCAGCAGCTCTGCCAGCAGAGCCGTGGGAAGACACCCCAGCATGGACGGGTGCTTCAAGATGCTCCAGAAACCACCCTCGCGGCAGCATTTGCAGGGTCACCGGGTCAAACTCACAAATGTCACACAGGACTCACGCAGCCTTCGTCGCTCCAGAGGTCTCTCCTGTGATGCTCTAGCAAAGCAGCAAAAGACCTCTCTGCCTCCTGATCCCTCCATTTCGCTTGCTTTGTGCTTGCTGGATGCCTCCCCGTCTTTCCATCTGTCTGGATGACTTCGTGTCCTCTCAGAAGCTGGCTGAGCCATTTGCCCAGGGCACAGGTGCCAAGCAACGACGGCTTCAGCAGAGCAGCTGCCGACCCACAAACATCTGCTGTGACAGTTTCTTTAGTGGCAAATGCCTGGATGAAATAGGTGAAAAGTGCATTAAAAAGACACGATACCTGTGTGGTGGAAAGCTGGAAGGCAAAAGGGGATTGCCAGCCCCTGCGGCTAACAAGAAGTGGTGGCTGTGCTGCAGCTGCAGCCTGGGAAACCCATTAAGACCACATGGGGTGTCTAACGGTACGGAACGCGCAGGCTCTGCAGCCCCACAGTGGAGCCAGGCGGAAGGTGAGTCCAAAGAGACCAGAGACAACGAGAGCTTCTCAGCGCACGCCTGCTGCTTCTTCCCCAAACCCTGGGAGGAGCAGGGGAACAGGCACGGCCCTGGAAATGCCGAGGAAACGCAGAGACACCGCAGGTTTGCGTGGCCCTGGAAAGCCTGAGCTGCACGTCAAGGCACGGGCGGAGAACGGCTCCCCTGTGCCTCCCACCCTGCTGTGGGACGCAGAGGGTGGTGCCCCAGGAGGATCCCCTGGAGCAGGGCTCGCTGTAGGGGCTGCATCTGCTCGCTTCGCTGTAGGGTTAGTGCAGTCCTGCCGCTGTCCAGGGCCCCGGTGTAGCGTTCAATGGGATGGAAGTGATTGAGGAACCTCCGGGCAATCCCACACAGTGGTCCCAGTTACTCCATAGTCCTACATAACAGGAGCTGGTTAAGTATTTTTACAGACAGGTTTCTGCTCCTCAACGTATGCAACTGGTCAGGGTTAGTCTTACTGCCAACAGCAACCAAAAATCACTCTCAAGCCTCTTGCTTTCCAAGCCAGGTACAGCAGTTCTTTTCATTCAACATGTAGAAATACCTCCTTGTTATGTCCTTATTTTCGGATTTTATCTTTATACTGCTACAAAGAACCGTTCTTCTTTTTTCCATTTTTTCTAATGAGGTCCGGAGGTAGGAAGTTGTTTGTAAATCACACAAGTATTTGTTTTACTGGAAACATCTGCTTTAACACATTTGCCTTGAAAAAACATTTTTTTTTTTAAACAAAGGTATTAAGCTGCAATGTAAATTGGGCACATCTGTTTATGAGTCACTGCAATAGCGCTGCTTTCAGTGCTGGTGATCACACGGATCTCCAGGGGCCTGATCCAGCAGAAATTGGAAACTTACAGCTCACCCTGCTCCCTTTTCCAGCTCCAGTCTTCCGAGAGCATTGCTGCCTGATTCAATAAATTAAGGCTGCTAAATAAGAAAGACCTATTTAGCATCTGCTAATAGCATTAAGCGTCTGCCCCAGCAGACACTTGGGTATCAGCAGGATACTTCAGCTGGTGCCCAAGTCCACGGGCACCCAAGGATCAAGTTCAGTGGAATGTTTTGTAGCTGGGAACTCCAGACTGCTCCAGACCTACCTCTGCCCACATCATCTCTGCTGCCTTTAGCTGCTCAGTGCTGCCATTAAAAACATTCAGAGAAGCAAACTAGAGGGAAAGACATCAGCTGAACCTCCAAGATCAAACCCTGACCCACCAGCTGGTATTCATTCACTGGAAATACAAGGGTCAGCAGACCTGGGGCATTGGTCTGGGGCCCAGGAGAAACCATTCAGCTTTGTGTTCTGGAATGGCTGGGATGCTCTCCCAGGGGAGTGGGAAGGGGGAATCAAAACCAGCGAGGAGATGCCGGGAGGGGGCAGATTCAGGACCTCCATCTCCAGAAGAGCTGCAAGACCCAAGTTCCCCCAGACACATGCACCCCACCCCACCAGGGCAAAGCTGTCTGACTGCTTCCAAAGCCCAAAGCCAGACAGAAACATCCCACCAGAGCCCAGGAGAGGAATACGGTGTGTGCAAAGCCTTTGCTCCCTGCACTGGCCACCGTGGTTCCCCTGGCAGAGCCCACCCATCTAGGACAAATGTCTCCCCAAAAGCACCAGGCTACCACTGCGACACCACCACCCCCCCATACCCCTCTAATACCTGCCACTGACCCCACGTTTGGAAAAATCAGTCCATTGGCGAAAGCGCCCATGGACAGACCATGCAGCAGGGAGGTGGCTGTGGCCGTGCTGGCTGTGCGGTGCTGGGCACAACTTAGGGTGTCGTAGAATGGTTTGGGTTGGGAGGGACCGTAAAGCTCATCTAGTTCCACTTGCCCTACCACGGGCAGAGACATCTTCCAGGAGATCCGGTCGCTCAAAGCCCCATCCAACCTGGCCTTGAGCACTTCTGGGGAGGGGGCACAACTTCTCTGGGCAACCTGTTCCAGTGTCTCACCACCCCTACAGTAAATACTTTCTTCCTTATGTCTAACCTAAATCTACTCTCTTTCAGTTTAAAATGTTTCTCCTCATCCCGACACTACACTCCCTGATAAAGAGTCCCTCCCCATCACTCCTGTAGCCCCCTTCATATACTGGAAGGCTGCTGTAAGGTCTCCCCAGAGCCTTCTCTTCTCCAGACTGAACAACCCCAACTCTCTCAGCCTGTCCTCACAGAGGAAGCGCTCCAGCTCCTGACCATTTTTGCAGCCTCCTCTGAACCCTGACACTCTTTTAGTCTCTGCAATGGCAGAAATAATGCTACAAGTGCCAGGAAGGGAAATGGAAGGCAACGGCCCATCAGATCCTCCCTGACAACAGGCACTGGCGCACAAGTGGGGCAGTTTGCCCCCAGAGGGAAGGGGAGAGAAGAGGTTTGGGTATAAATGCATTCTTTCACATTCTCTGCGCTTGCCTTAGCAGATGATTTATGTGGACAAGGGAAGAGGAAGAGATATTGCAGGCTGTGTTCTGCAATGACTTTGGGGAGCACACAACTTTTTTTAATTTGCTTTTTACTGGAATGCACCAGAAGAGGATGAGCAAACGTATGGAAGCTGCAGAGCAGCCAGTGGAGAGTTATCGGGGGGGCAGAGGATATTACTCAGACCCTGGTAATAACACCGGCTCGCACCTGCCAACTGCAGTCTGCCTAACACTAAAAAGCCCCAAACCAGGCTGCAGCAGATGTCTGCCTCCCCGTGCAGGAAGCACCTCCAGTAACCATGGTTCACAAGCAACTCCAAACTTCAACGATTTTGCAGAGACTCAAGATACTGAATTCAAAGAGGAAACGGGTGGGGGGAGGAAGAAAAAGGATGTGTATCACATTGCAGTTGTAATTTACGTTTCAGAAATCCTGCTGGGACTCCTGCACTGGGCTGAGATGGTGACAGATGCCCTGGCAGTCTGTCCAGCTGCTGGACCCAACACAGCCAGTGAGGGCCCACAGTGGTCATCAGTACCTGCCACCACAATATGTATGTCCACGGCACATCACGCCATGTAACCACCAAGGGAGCAGCAGCATCCTGGGCATGCAGCCGTGCAGAGTCCTTCAGCACCCAGCAAGGAGTCAGCCCCAAGGCAGCGCTTCAGGCAGTGGCTCCCAGCTGCTGGAAGATGGGATGCACAGGAAAGGCCCTCGGAAGAGGGAAGGTGTGGGAGAGGAAAAGTGCTGCTGGGTTTGCACTCAAGATCCACACTGGGCACGGACCCAGCCTCCCGTGGGAGGGGAGTGCAGAGCATGGTCCAAAGTCCCGCAAAGAGGGCACGAAAAGCAGGGACAGCAAGATGTTGCCGAAAGCCCCAAATACCATTGAAGACATTTTCTGAAACAACAGAAGCTGGTGAAAAGGCCAGATTTCCATTCCCACAGAAAAGGGGGAATGTGCTACTGCTCCAAAGCAGAACAAAGGCAAAACGTGTCCAAATTTTCTGTTGTTAAAAAAAAAAAAAGGCAAGTTGACACACCTTTCCAATAAAGTTCAATCAATTAATCTTTTTAATATTTTTTTTTCCTGTGGTATAATTGAAAACGTAATCTTAAACAGACTTTTAGACAAGAAGCTGCTCTGGAGTCATTGCCTTGAAGCATGGGCTAGCAGGCTGCTGCTGCATTTCCCCGCTGCAGGAGCAGAGAAAGATCCTTCCCATTTATTTCCAAAACTAAAAACCTCCCATCCAAACCCCAGCACGCTCCACTGCATTCCTGTTCCATCAGAGAGGTGTTTTCCAACACAAGTCTTCCCATCAGAAAGTTTCCAACCTGCCCTAAAAGCAACACGAGGGGAGGTTAAATTCTGGGGTGAAGCTGCTTCTGCCCGGGTGAGATGCACCACAGACCGAGGGAAGCCAGCAAGGTCGGCAAACTCCAGAAGTGCTCTGCTGCCTGGAATTTGTTGCTGTGAAAGAAAGCCGTGAGGGTTCTCCTCAGAGCTGCCAAAGCCCTGGGGCCAGGAACGGATGGCGAAGGCAGAAGGCAGCCTGCCGAGCCCTGGGGCCAGGACCGGATGGCGAAGGCAGAAGGCAGCCTGCCGGCAGCCGCTGCGTGGGAAGGAGGACATCTCTCCTCCAGTTCACAGCTCATCCATCGCAGCCACGCGAGAGGTCGGGGGTCTGCTGGAGCTCCACCTGGGACCTCGGGCAGCCAGCGCTCGGAGGGACACACCTGGTTCAGTTCATGTTACTCCTGGTGTCGGCCCCAGCAGATGTGCACGCACGGGTCAGGGCTAATGCACAACAGTTGAACACAGCATCGTCCTGACAGATGATGAATCCCCCGTTTCTGGAGAGCACAGAGCAGGGTTGACTCAGTAACCGATCGTGTCCTGGTAATACACTGACTGATGAGTGATTTGCAGCCCAGACCCAAACGCACATTATTTTCACTTGCAAAGCAAACAGTGGGGGGAAGAGAGAAAGAAATGTGGATTAGAAATGCTGAGTCCTGAGACATTTCTCTGGAGAAGCATCCTTCTCCCTCTTTTAGATACCTTTCTGGCAAGTATTAAAAAGACAGGCTGCTTTCTGGGCAGATCTGTGTTTCCTTCTGCTGGAGACCGTCAACCACTAGCATCAGGCTCTAGGATCAGGCCCGTGCACAAGCCCAGCATCGTCTCTCCGTTGATTTCATTTCGAGAGCCTCGTCTCTGGCAATGCCTTTTCCTCCACCCAGGCTGCGATCCATGACTTTCCAGGGAGCATCACTGTCTGGAAAGATTCAGATGTCTTCCAGATATTTAACTCACAGCTTCATTTAATCAGGCTTGATTAGTTCATAGATAAACATGTATTTATGGAAAGATGTGAAAATTAATTTTCAAGAATGCAGTGCTCCTGTCTGCAGCAAGTAGCAACCTGTTGGATCCTGGGTAAGGAGATCACTGCCATGTAGGCCCTCACTCAACCACATCTAAGTAAACACCAGCTTCCCCAGAGCCTTCGGTTGCTGCCATAATGCGATGCTGTAACTTGTGCTTCCAGCTCACTGCCACAATAGCCTATATAAAACCACACATTTGTTCAAATTTGAAGAGGGGAACTGAGAGGTCAGGATTTTTAAGGCAGCCTGGAGAATCCCAGCATTTCCCATCTTCTTCTCTTTAAAGGTCAAGAGTCCTCTGAAAGTTGTACCCCAAAATTTTCCAGTATGTAGTGGCTTCCATGGCCCACCTGAAACATCATCTATTCTCTTGGACATGTCCCTCAGGGTAAGACGATGGATAGCAATGCAGCAGAGAGCTCAGCACCCTCTCCTAGACACTTTTGATGGGACAGGGCCACCTGGCCCGATGTTCATTGTGTCTCCAGTTACTCACATAGCTGTATCTATCTCCCCAAGACGCTTCCTGGGCAGATGCATGTCAAGTTCATCCCGAGCCAAGCTGTGTTTAACAGACCGCAATGGACCTTGGCTCTATGAATTTGTCTTCTTGTGTCTTTGCATGTGTCCTTTGGGTGTCCCCACCGTGTGACATTCCTCCAGTTTGATCCTTGCCATTACCCATAGCCAAGTCCCTAGTGATGATGGTGTGTTCCAAAGGATCCCAGTCTTGCTGACCCCCATCCCGTGGCTGGGGTTTCTGAGTAGTGCCACTGAGCAGCAGCTCAGCTACAGGGCTGTCCTATGCTGACCCTGCAGTGGTGCCCAGGTGGTCAAAGACACCTGAAATGTGAGTGTATTGACAAGCTGCATCACAGCCCCAAGGACCGTGAGCACCCACATGTCTTTGCTCTGCACCGGGTCTAAAGTCACTGACCCAGCAGTCCACAAGAAAGGGTCTCTGCTGGACCAGACTATCCTGGACCACAGAGGAGTGGAAATACTACCAGGAGAGAAGGCAGCCCTTCTTCACACAGGGCGCATCCCCCATTTTCTGAAACCAAGAGCCACGGAAGCCACAGGGCAGGAGAGGAATGGCCCAGCCCTGTGCCCACAGGATGTCCCGGTGCTGGGGGACACCGACGTGAGTGCTGAGCACACACATTGGCTGGCGCTGCTGGACTGGAGCCCCCTCCCACAATGCTGAGTAGGGCTCAGCCCTACAGCCTCATTTACTACATCCCCGTAATCGCTCTTATCAGCTTACCTGCAGTAAGGCATCAGTAAAAGCCAGGCCGCTCATGAAAGGGGCACCCTCTCCTATGTGGAAAGTCAATCAACACGTTATACTGTTATCAGGCCCGCAGACAAACCTCTCTTTGTACAAGAAGCTGCGCAGATACGATGCCCTGACTATCAGCGTAAGGTTATCTTGTCGGTCCACTAGCAAGTAGCACCTGGTCTGCTTCTGTCTCAAGTATTCCTTTATTGTCGTCCCTTAAAAAGAAATCCAGTGAACTATTTTGTCTCTCCACAATAAAAAAAAAAAAAAGAAAAGCAGGTTTGTTTCCGAGTTGGAAGCTGTGTTTCCCAGCTTCAGAAGAATTCACGTTTTCAGCCAGAGAAAGACAGATTCATCATCCTTTAAAGATAACCATGACTACCACTGTTGCAACTGGACAGATATTTGCATACTTGAAATTGTTTTGATGCACTCAGTCATGTGAAATGCTGCACTCGGTACCAACGTAAAGATACACTGGCTCCCAAATTACACCGGTGAAATGTATCTCCTTAGATTCTCCAGCTCAACACAAGCTGCTATTCAAACGTGCAGCCCAGCTGAGGGGTGAACCTTCTGCCAGCAGACTGGCATTAAAAACATCTGGGACTGAGACGCAATCACAGACTTCCAAAGACTTTTGTGTGTTTGTACGTGTAAAAGCAGAAGCATCATCCCATCTCACCTTCAGTGCATCTCCAACCCTTCAACCTCACCCGGTCACTTTATGCTGAGCCCAAAAACCAGCCGCATTGGGACTGATCTGGGCTTCCAAAAGAAGGATTGAGGCCAATGTCTGCTCAGCACTGGGAATGTGAGGCACGTGATTTATGGACATGAGGACAGCAGGTATTTACATGCCCTCCACTGACCCTGCTTTAAAAAACTGGTGCATCGTTCTTTGCTTTGGGTCAGAGTGGACCAAGGCAGTGGAAATCAGCTCCTGAAAATACCAGACACAAATTGCTCTTGCGGGCTCGGGTGCACAACCTGTAAGCATGACACTGAAAAAGTTTTTAAAAATTTACAACTGATGAATAATAGAAACCAGAAATAAAGGCACATGGGGTTAATTTGCAGACTTCATAGAAGTTGTTGCATATATGTAGCTTTTCTCAAAGTGCAAACTTATTCTGATAGATGAATTTCTAGTTCTTTAGTTGTGGACTTACTGTTTCTTTGGAGGAAATCACGGCTCAAAAATTACCAGAACCCTCCGAAGTGTACGCATTCTGTACAACGTGAGGCCTGGAGGAGTCGCAGCAGCACAAACATGCAGCTGAACGATGCTGTAAACAAGCCCATCTCTGAAATCCACCAATAATTTTCCCAGTCTGTCAATAAAAAAAAAAATCAACTTTTCTTGCTGACGTCAAAAGTGAATTAATGAACTTGCCACTCAATTAGAGCTTCAGCCAACTGCTACATGTGACTCCCTCTCCATCTTCTAGCTTGTACTGGACAGTGATAAAGAACTCCTGAATTCCAACCAAATCTTCATTAAAAGGAGAAATTCCAACAAACACTTGAGATAGAAAAGCAATAATCAAGCTATTGCACTGTTTCTGTTGGTACGATTCCAGCTCTTCCATCAGGACGATCTAGCTGACATTTGGCCACGTCATTTTTTCGCCCTGGGACAGGATGAATGTCTTGTAAAACAGTGTGCTTCTGCTACTCTTGCTTCAGTCAAGCACCCTCTTGGGGAAAAAAAAAAAAAAAGGAAAAAAGTTGCTGCTACAAAAACTATAGTTAAAAGTCCTAAAGCTTTTAGTAGAAAAAAAAAAAAACCAGGAGAATGATGCTGCATCAAACAGCCATGGCTCACCCCACCGCGTGAGCCAAGGACAGGGCACGTCTGCTGAAGGCTGAGCAGAGCAACGTACAATAAATATTGATATTGTACACATGATATTTTTCAGTAGGACGATCCCCGCTGCAGGCTGTACAGCCGGACAGCACAATAACCACAGAGCCCTGCGCTGGCAGCAAAATCCACCCAGATGGGGACATTCTCCACCTGTGGAAGCAGCGTTTTTAGAAGTCAATCAGGTATTTGAAAATGTTTTGCTCGGCAGACAAATGAGCATCCCAAGACTCAGCACGAAATGGAGCACGGTGGTATCAGCAGATACTAACCACTCAGGTACCGGCACCCCGGAGGCATCTGCAGAGAAGCAATCACTGTGAGAAAGGATGGGAAGACACGATCGTGTAAATATTTTAACTGCCGTTGGTCTGTCTCGCAGCACATGCACCGAGTGAGCTTGGGCAGACTAATCACTCCTCCCTTTTCCAGCATGAACATCACTTCTAAGAAAACTTTTCCTGCAGAAACCAGGAGGGCTGCATCCAAACCGACCCTCGCCTGGCTGCCGCCCACAGCCACTGCCTCGGCAGGGAAACCCACCCGTACCCATCTGCTCCCTAACAGGAGAAGCATTTTGCACCCCATGGAAAAGCAATTCAACTGTCATCGTAGCAGCAGCATCTCCCGTTCCCTGCCACAGCTGACAGGGGGTGGAAGGAGCTCGGGTTGATGGAACCTCCAGAAGTAAACCTGGGAGAAAATGGGAAAGTCTCCAAAGGCTGAGCTGTAGGAAGGACAGTACTGAGGCCTCTAAAACGTGGAACAGTTTCAGATGCTTAGTGATGTTTAAAAGCAGAAAAGGATGAAAGTTGCAACTCACGAAGGTTTAGAGCAGCTTCCAAAAACATGGTGTGAGGCAGAAGACACAAGGGTCCCGCTCTAAGCCCATGCTGGGCATGGCCACACGAATGCGGAGCCCCTTCTCTCCAGGAAGACGGCTGCGGGGGACACCGCCTGCTCCGCGACGTGCCTGCATTCCCGTTTGGAAGCGACACCGCCTTTGTAACATGTACAAAGAGGTTACCAACAAATGGCTTTTCCACCCAGAAAGAGATCACGCGCAGCCAGCCCCGAGGTGATGTTC
Source organism: Buceros rhinoceros silvestris (assembly GCF_000710305.1). Classification (NCBI taxonomy): domain Eukaryota; kingdom Metazoa; phylum Chordata; class Aves; order Bucerotiformes; family Bucerotidae; genus Buceros; species Buceros rhinoceros. The sequence continues at coordinate 43,367 of NW_010414852.1, forward strand.
AAACCCGCAATTTGACTAGAGCACTCAGAAAAACTCTGCCAAGAGGGTAAATCAGCGGCAAAGCAAGTCAGAAGCTGCTGAAGATTTACAGATCTGGGTAAATCAAGGCACACACTGAGCTGATCTCGTCTTTCATCCAGCGCCTGGGTACGGCGTGGATTGCTGGAAACACGCAGGGGTCCAGCCCACCCGACTGCTCTGGCAGCACGCAGTGGCAGCCAGACCAGCAAACGAGCAGGGTGCAGGAAAACTCGGGGCTTCCCCAGCGCCTCAAACTGCAAACTCCCTCTGCCCCTTAGAAATAACCAAAGGAGAGCAGAAAGGCCAGACCAGCTGCGGGTTACGCAGCAGGAGCAGCCGGGCAGGGGAGCTGTTTTACACACACAGACTTGCAGAGCCATCTTTACATCTCTTTATTGCACACATCTATCCTTACATATCTCATGGGATGAGGCCAACTTCCCTTCCCAGGACAAACTATTTCTGCTTAATTCTGCCAAATCCATCTGTTCCCAGGACAACTTTTGTTACTGCCTAACACAGATATTTTGGAAGAGTAAATCTTCCCCTCATCCCCTCACACCCCCACACCCACCCCCCAGTTGCTGGATCGCTCAGAACATTCCCCGAGTGATGCTCCATCCACTAAAAGGGAAATTTTCCTCACAGCAAAGCTTGTGCGATGCCGAGGGGTGCCGCATCCCTGCACAGGTGAGCTGGACCACACCACCCCAAAGACCCCCACCTCCTCTCCCCCAGCGTCTGCTAAAGCTGCCCGCCTGGCACAGGAGCCTCTCCAGCACCCATGTTTTATTACCAGGCTTCTTGCCAATGAGCTCATCCTTTTAAAGTGGCATCACGAGTAAGAACGCCGGAGGTGAGCTAATTAGTGGGTGGCTGTCTGGAACAGCAGTGAGGTGCCCGCCACCCCAGGCTCTTTTTGCTTTGGGTGCCTGATGCAGGACCACCGATACCAGCGGAGCGTCAGCACACGCTTGCGTCGTAGAGCCTGGAAGGCATTCGCACTGGCTTGTAATGGAGGGAAAATACTGTAATTTATTTGCAGGCATGATTTGCCATTGGTGTGGCATAAATGTCTGTGTGTTTGTACACAGCTCTATTTTTAGAGCTGCACGGCCAGGGTGCCGGCTCCACGATTACTATGTTGACAAACAGGATGCACTCTAATCTGAGCTGGGAGGCTTTCAGTCCTCCCCCTTATTGTAAACATTATCTGCCTTCAAAATCCTTAATGTGTTGCAGATGCGACAAACAATAAAAGATCTATCATAAAAAAAAAAAAAGCCTGCCATCTCCTCCTTTCCCACTGGGGCAACATAATAATGAATTTATTAGCATTTAGGGCTCACCAACATATGTTTATAGTCACTCACAAACTTTTGACTTGACAGTTTACAAGTATGTTTAAATCATTAAAGTTTCAGTTGACTGTCCAGTTATTACAGGCTCATTATAAATAGGAAACAAAGGTTACATTTTATACAACAAGCGATAAATCAAAACTAGTCTGTACTCAAGACCGACTTTTTTTTTTCTGCTTTTGCTTTTTTAGTCTCCACGTTTTCAAGACCTGCTGAGGGGACATCTCGGTGAGGCCAGCACTGAGCAGCTGTTTGCAGTTAGCCGGCAGGACCAGCGGCACCCACACTGGGGAGCAGGAGAAACTCCCACTGCATCTGGGAGATGCAAAGACCTCGGAGGTGGCAAACTCTGCCAACATTTTAATTCAACCAGTGGCCAAACTCAGTGCCAGCCCAAGGCACCCACCCCTTCTCCTCCTCAAGGCATCACCAAGTCCATCTGCAAGGCTTGGGAAACCTTTGTGAGGGAGAGGTTCTCCACTGCCATCGTGGGGAACCAAAGAAGGTTCCTCCTAAGCTGAACAAAGCCTCTGAAAAGGAAAGCAAAGCACCTGAACGATGTTGCCCGCCCGCAAACCTCTGAGGGTCAGCAGAGGCAGTCAGACACACTGGAAGGAAGGGTTTGGGTTTGAACACTGTGCTGTGACACAGACACCCCTGGCCAGCACGGGATGAACCCAGGGAGCCACTGACTCAAGCCCAGCCACTCCCAGTCCTTTCTGCCTCTATTATGGGGTAACCACCTTGGGAAGGAGAGAGATAAAGCCACACTATATGTAAAAGCTCACTTGGGAAACTATTTCCAGATTTCAAAGCCTGGCATCATTTCAATCCAGCACGCTAACCTAAAATTTAGAATTTGTGGAAAGGGGGGAGGGAATGTGGAATGGTTTCTGGTCCCTTGTATTTCATGCTATAGACATATGATACGATATGAGGGAAAAAATATTAATTGAAAAATGCCCTTTCGAAGAAAGAAGAAATACCATTCTCAAAAATGTTGAAAGTGAGTATTTCCACACCATCAGCAACTTTTCCTGGGCTTGTTTCCAACATAAAACTTGAACAGAGTCACAGTTTATAACCAATATCAACCAGATAGGATCCTGTCACTGTCAGATCAGCTTCGCCGTTCTGCTCTGAAGCAAAACACACAAAAACGAGCATTACAGCACAAGCGAGGAAGCACCAGAAATTCCCCCTGGCACCCTGATGGCACAGCTCGCTTCCTCCAAGGCCAGTCGGTGCCTCAAAGCTCTGTTGGACAAACCTCATGCTCTCACGCAGCAACCTGGAAGACACCACCTGCCAGGAACGCAACGCCCCACAGCCACCGCCGCTTTAGGGTTAACATTGACTCATCCTGCACAAAGGCAGCAGCAAACGCCCTCCGGCAGAGCAGCACAGGGAGGACCAGTCCTCTTTTCCTATTACATGTTCACGTGCCGCTGCAACAAGAGAGGTCTAAACTGCTCGACAGGTTGTTGGGGAGATCGATACAGTGATTAAACTAGCCTAGAGAGACAGGAAAAGGCAGAAAGGATTGTACACCCAGCTTCAGAGATCACTGATGATATTAGGGGCTACAAGAGGAAATTAGAAACAGATTAAAAAGAGCATAAAGGTGTGACACAAAGATCACGGAAAATGAAACACGTATCTCTCTCTCGACTCAGAGGATGATGTGGATCACCTGCATTTCTTTAGTGTACACTTTGATATTTAGTTTTGGATGAAATAAAGTACATTTTATCCTTCTCCAAATTCTGTATTCCTCTTTCAGACTTGGATTGGAGACCTGGAAAAGCCCTTCCTTTCCCTTACCTAATATTTAAATGTAAGTATTTTATATATTTTACATAATATGTCAATAATCTTTGATATGAAACTGGCATTTAATATTTCAGCTCTCACTTCATTAAGCATATTTTAATTATCCCAGACCAATGGAAGGGAATTTATAAACATCTGTGCTTCATTTAAGAGCCCAAATTTACCTCTTAAACTTCAAAGCTGTAAAGCTGATTTTATCCAGGTTCAGTTGTCTGGTCTCTCGAAGAGCACCACGTAGCACTGAAACCAGCATTAACTGGGCCAAGCCTCCAGCCCACAGACCCATGTCCAGCAGACGCCCTCATTCACAGCCTCTAACAGCCTGGCGCGAGCAGAACAGGTGACGCTGCTGAGCTCCACGGAGCCACGAGTAGGACAGCAGTGGTCAGCGGGTCGGGGAGAAGGCACACATCGACAGCACTCGTGACTGCCCAAGTCACAACTGGTCATTTGCGTTCTCCTCCCGGTGGGTGACCAGGCACCGCTTCATTGATAATGTAGCCTCGAAGCACTAGGAGTGCCTCATGGCCATTTTCACAGCGACCAAAGATGCGGCTCATACTGGCAAGCAGTGCAATTTCAGGCCCCTGAGTACCTAAATCGCTCCTGCAAAATGGGCCCGAGTTACTTGTAAAGAACGAGCACAGGTTTCTAAATGCGAGATCAGCAATAACCATCATTTGCTGCAATCAGACAATCTCTAAAGACCTTCTGATGCCCTCCAGAAAGCTGAAAGGCTCGTCTCTAAGCTCCTGACATGGGCAGCAGTGGGAAGGGGAGAAGAGGGTGACTCTGGGGCTTACGGCAGGTTTGCAACCTATCTTGAACCCTCTCCCATGGGTGGCCCTCAAGGAACCCCTGCAAAACTGACCTGCAAAAGCAGCGACATTACTTCTGCAGCTGCTCTCCCTGCTGGCACCGAGGCCAATGCTGAGCATGAAGAGCCCCTGAGCACCAGCGGTGCCTGCAGCAAGTAGGACTGAGCAGACGCCATGGAGCAGCTCCCCAGACCACCACCATGACCTACAGCCCCCAGAGAGGCAGTTACTGTGGGGCCACCATCCCCATCACCTGCTAAGAACCGGAGCTGGTTCCTCACTCGCAGCTCTCCATCCCCAGAGCCTCCACCACAGTCATCTTCATCGTCGCAGTCGCCGCTCTCCTCCTCCTCCTCTGCGGGTTTGCCTGGAGCTTTCCGGTGGGGCAAAGCCATCCCTTTGAGCAGCTGAAAGACATGAGGTGCCACAGTCATTCCACAGCTTCCCTCCACCCTCCCTATCGCGTCATTCTGCACTCACAGGGGGATCAGGTGACAAGAGTGGGACAGGGTCAGCGGAGCCACGACCCTGTCGTGCTCCTTATGCCAAAGCACTGACAAGCTCAGGTTCATTCACAGACAAAGCTGCACACAAAACCTCAGTGGAAGAAACAAAAGGAGGAGATAAAACCACACGGAGTAACTGCCCCTTGGCTTCCGCCCAGCAAGCATCACACGAGCCAGGGTCTGCCAGCCCTGTGAGACCTCAGTGCCACCACGGCTCTGGAGCTGGCTCAAAACGCATGGCCAAAGCTAGGCCAGATGGGGCAAAAACCAGTAGCAAGAGGAAACTCTGTTCAGGGATTCTCACTGCTTTCAGGGACTATCTCCCATCTGAGAAGAAAGACATGTGAAAGGAAATGACAGATCTCTGGGGTCCTTGTGGTGCCCCACAAAAATAACCTAAAAATCTCCTTCCTCACCCTTGAAGTGCAGAGGATGCTTTTGGGATAGCCAAGCGACACGACAAAAGGATCTCTTCTATGAAGCTTTAAAGCCGAGTCCTAACTAACAGTGACGGTTGCACATCCTCAAGACGGAGATTCGACGGCTCTGCCTGAGCCCGGGGTTAGGACTGCTTTCCAAACAGCTCCCCACGCCGCCCCTTCACAGCACACGGAGGATTAGACACTTTCTAAGCTATCGGCTTCCTCCTCCCGCTGACTTTTCTGATTTTGCTGTTGCTGAAGGCAGCCAGCTATTTCATCATAAACCCAGATCCACTTTGGAAAAGCGTGAGTCAGACAGTTAATAAATGCTGAAAATTCCTATCACTACCACTCTGCTCTTAAAAGCCTTCTTGAATTTAATCTCAGCACTAAAAAAAAAAAAAAGGGTAAGTAACAAAGAAGATATTGCAAAATGGGAGCTTTCCACATACTTCAGGGGTTTAGTTAGTTCCATCTATTGCAGCAGTACACATGCCTTTCAAGGCATTTTTTAATATCTGGAATCTAGGTTATATTTTTAAACTATTAAGCTAGCCTTAGAAACCAGTTTCTAAAATATTCAGCTGCTGAAGTCTACACAGCCTCAGAGGAATGCTTTCGGCATCTGGCTCCTCTGTCCACAGCAATGTCCACATACCTTAGTGTTTATATTAGAGGAGCATAACGTAATGAGAAACAAATGGCTCGATGTGAGACCCCTTTGGGTTCCCCGTCTGCATCAAACAACACGGCAAACCTCTCCCTGACACGTGGAAAAGTCTGCCCGGCGTGACAGCCGAGCTGGGTCCCCGCATCCACGGTAGGAAGAAAAATGCATCTCATCCCCCCAGAACTCAGAGGATGTTTCCGTGGCTTTGGCTCAGACTGTTAAAGTCTAGTTTTCAGGAATTTTATTTTATTTAGACATTTAAAGGCCTATCCCTGCATATGGCATGACCACAAAAAAACAACAAACAAACCAGGCAAATGTCGTGCTGGGGGTGGCACAGGGAAGACCTCACACAGGAACTGAACACCCTGACTGCTCGAGCTTTACACCATCACTTGTACTGCTCTCCTCCAAGCAAAGCCCACAGCTAACAGCACTCCTCAGCACGGAGCAGATCAGCTGGAGGTGGAACAGAGGTCCCCCACGCACAGCAGCTAATTACAACACACACAGCAGCTAATTACAACACACACAGCAGCTAATTACAACACGCACCAGGTCAAACCCACTGCCTCAGCGCACCGCTGCTAAAAACCAAAGCCCAGCACGCTGGACGGGGACTGCGACTGCGCAGTGGCGGGATGCTCACTCCTCTGCCGCCACGGCATGGAGCAAGCCAGCCGGGACCCCCCCCCACAACTTCCAGTGCTCACCCAAAACAGCAGAGGAACTTGCTGGCAGAGAGAATTAAGCTTTGGGATATTTTCAGATTTAATAAGCACAGCAGGGGGCAGGGGAAAATCAGGATTTTCAATTGTGTGTTTTCAAACATCAAAATGACTGAGGATTTCTTGTATTACTACTTTTTTCTTGGCATGTCATAAATTAGCAGCTTAATTTCTCTGCCTTTGTAGCCACAATAAACCAGATACTTTCTGAGAAATGCCGCACGGGCGCCGACTTTGGATCGAGGGAACGTGACATCTCTGTGCTATGCTGTAGCTTCCTTTTCCAGGACATCCTTGGCCACACGCTCTCCAGCTGCTGAGAACCACAGGGAGGTTCACTGAGTCGAATTCCGCAGCTGGCTCTGGAAGAATTGATGCCCACGACACAAAACCTACTGGCGCTGCCAGCAGGGTGGACATCCCCCCCTGCTGCGTTGGTGCATCCACACCTGCAAATGCTGCCGAGTGCCGTAGCTTAGGCCAGAGCAGCAGCAACAGTCCTGCTCATCGAACATTACACAAGCTCCCTGATGGTCTGCACACTTTGTGAAATTACATTTGGTGGATTGAACAAAGATTCCCCATCTTTAAATAGGCAGCGGAGCCGACTGCACCCTAACATTACAGTTTATTCATGTCCTGTGGTTTAAAGCCTATGGTAAGAGGCAGGAAAATACATAGCCCAGCACTTGCTAAAGTAGTACGTACCAGTAAGACAGCTTCAACTTCATCACAGCTCAGCCAGCTGTAAGAGTTTACAGTCATAGCTACACTTCTTTGCTAAACCATAATGGCAAAAATACACCGTAATGTACCCGATGTAAACCAGAGCACTAATTGCGGGAGTCTGCGCGCACACACATCTCCGAGGTGTCTGGGGGCGTTCTGCTCCCATCTGCACAACCACCACAGAACCATAGAATCATCTAGGTTGGGGAAGACCACCATGGCAGGAAACACGTGGGCCACAGCCTCTGCTCCTGACTGTGAGCTCCATCAGCTCAGACGTGCACCAGTTTTATTTCCAATCTCATCCCTTTTAAACCGTGACCCTCTGGAGGTGTGAGGGAGGGCAGTGCCGCGGTACCTCCGCTGTCGTGTCGGGTGCTGGATCATCACATGAGGCACGCTGGGCAGCCCCATTGAGTCTCCGTATACATCTTTGTCGATTGGCTTGTCTCGTGGTCTCCCTACAGCTTAAAAACAAGGCAGATGGGAACGGTGCTCCGTTTCTGCAAGGAAAGCTCCCCAGGGCATCCCAGCACGATTTACACAATTATTCACAACCATACAGTGACCAGACAAAACCAGATGCATCAACATGTAGTAATGACTCAGCAGGATTTGGACAAGCCACCGTATGTTGAAATCTTTATAACTCCTCATTCTTTACAACCGCTCCGCTCAGAGCTCACCAGCCCACTGAGCCACCTGGTCTTGTTTTTCCAATCTTAACATCAACAGCGCAACATACTTTTTATCATTAATCTCCTGTCTCTGAAAAGAAATCAGCACTGTGTTTCTTGGACTGTAGTTTAATAGCTCTTTTCTCCTTTTGGAAACTACACCCTTGGTATTGAAAATAGCCCTGTGAGCAATACCCAGAAGTGTGCCCACAAATTCAGCTAAAATATTGGCAATGAGCATGGAGCACTGTGCTCCGTCCGGGCAAAAATCATCCCTTCCAGCACACTTCAAAAATACAGAAAGAGAACAGCCAAACAGATTATTAAGGGGAATGGAAGACTTTCAGAAAAACATTTAAGTCCTTCATGAGTTTAGGGGAGAAGTCTGATTGATATTTGTAATCTTTTGGTGGACAGAGCTGTCATTTAATTTAGCTTGCATGACTGAAAGAATTTAATAAAAGTGTTCCACAGAGTTTTGCTGAAATTCTTTGCATGTTTTTAGTAAGCCTCTGGAATATGATCAAACCTAAAAAGCTGGAAAGGACGGAGACTGAACTTGCAGCTAAAATAATATTCAGAATTGTAATATATGCTTAATAATCAAGTATTCACATCCAGCAGAGAAAGTGTCATGGTGCAGAAACTCCTCTGGATCCCCAGCCGCACCTCCCTGTGCTGCTTGGCATCGTGAAGGGGACCCTGGGAACTCAACCCAGGCCCTGGCTCTGCTAGAAACTTCTCGAATCTCTTCCAAACCCACCAACTCACAGCTGGCCACAAAACTTGGGCCTTTCTTCAAGACCCTCGGCAAGAAAAGAGTTTTGGAGGAGCGAAGGTGTTATTTTTCATCGCATTGTACAAGCCACCCACTCCAGCCACCCACTTCCAGGTACCCGTCACAGATGCTGCCGTACTTCCCACACAATTCCCGAGATTCCCGACAGATCGGGTTTTTCGATTTTAAATTCCAGCCTGCTGAAAATGCTGGTTTGGGGGGAGAATAAAGGAGATCTTATAGCCAATCCTGACTTTGAAATCTTCAATACTGAAAAATTTATGGGTGGCTTTTAAATCAGGGCAGCATCATGGGAAACGTGCAGATTTTCACACAAAACTGTTCCCTGTTAGCAGCTCATTACAATGTACAGAAGTCTATGCCCGTTATGAAATACAGCTGGGGTTGTTTTGCTTATGAAGGTCATTATCTGATCACAAGCAAGAATCAGGGAAAGGAACCCATTTTAAAAGGCTGAAGCTGTGGACTTTTTGGAAATTCATGTGTTTTGAATTTTGTGGCCTGATCATACACAAGCATGCAACGGGGGAATCGATTCTCTCCACTTCCTTTGCTTATTAGCCCTGGAATAGCATGGAAAAAATTAGCTTTTATTAGCAAATATTTTCTTTATTATTTAACCAAGCCTCATCACAAGATTCGTTGGTGCCCTCCACTCCACCTTCCTATTTCTCAGCTCTGTTCGGTTTATCCTTTCTGTGGACAGGGGCTTTGGCAGCACAGGAGCAGAAACTTTATGCGAGATCAACGTCATCATTTTCACTTGCTTCTTTCCAAGCTCTAGGGAGATTTTCCCGTCATGGGCAGCAACAAAATGTAACGCATATTACAGAAAAACTCAGTGTTCCCTGGCACCAAGCAGCAGAACATCATTTAAAAATAAAGATATTTAAAACTTCAAAAATATCTGTAAATACCAGGATCTGTACTTCTGTCTTGCACGAGCGAACTCGTGTGCACAGGCATCGCTGCCCTCCTGGCCGCGACATTAGTCCACGGACAGAGAAGCCCATGTTGGCAGCAGGACACCCAAATTGTGGTCTCCTTACAGCCCTTCCAGTTGGATGCACCTTGGCAGCACAGACATGGCAGAGGAGAAACCTGTTCCTAATTTACTCCTATTCCAAGCTCAGCACAACAAGCAGGAATCGCTAATCAAATGTTAATAAAGTGGAAGCAGGCTTTGGAGCTGGAAAAGTCATTTTTGGTGCTTGGAAAAGCATCAAGTTGGGCACATCAGCTGTTTTATCAGCTGCTCTAAAAGCAAATTCTGCACTCACGCAGGCTGCTTGCTTCGAGACGTCACGGGCTTTGTACTGCTGAAGCTGTACTCAGCAGACCAAGCCGCAGGCAGCATCTGAGTGGACAAGCGATGGCCTTGGGACACCCACCCCGAGCATGGCTCTTGGGGCTCCACGCCAGCCTGTGGCAGCGGGTGCCAAAAGGGGTGACGCACAGCTCTGAGTTTACATCGCGGCTCTTCAGACATAAAAATGGTTTAGTCTGTATGTCTAGTACTCAAAATTCCATCTCCTGGAACACAAAAAAGCCCTACCATGCATCACCCAGGGTCTACCGTCGGAGCAGGACCCCCTTTACTGCCCTCACGGGCTCTAGAGAAGATGCTCTCAGCGGCCAGTAAATCAGTTTTCCTGGTCACTCTCCTGATAGCACAGAGAAACTGGTGACAGCAGTGAATTGTTAGCCAAAGGGTGGCCCTACTTCATGGATCATCAGCTTAATTCCACATTAGCTATCAAACCTGACAACACCCCTATGGGTAAGGGAAGACAAATACAGACCCGTAAGTGCTGGCAGCAATTAAAATGAGTCCCTGCTGGATGGTAAATTTCTTTCGAAGCAGAAGGGGCTGCCAGGCTGTTATGAATTGCTTCGGTTTGGTGATGGCAGATGCCCAGGACAGGATGCTCCCGCGGATGCAGAGGTTAAGCCCTCGCTGGCACCACAGCAGGCAGAGGGACTGGCTCCTGCCTGCTCTCCTCCGGGCAGGGGAGGTGTCACTTCCGCGACCCCAAACAAATGCTCATTCATCACAGGGCACATGCGAAAAAGAGATTACTCAGGCTTTACGATCAGCTCATTCACCTTATACCCAGTTCCTTGCCCTTCCACCCTGCAGCTATTTATGGCTTGTTTTTGTGCAGCGGTAGGAAGCAACAGGACTGTGTGGATGCCGAGCAGGGCTGCGAGGTCCAGCCCGGCCTGCTGGGGACCTGGGCAGTCCTCGTCTGCTTACGGCTTGTCCCCTGAGCCCTGCATCGACGCTGATGCCAGAGAAAACCTTTTTTTTCCTTTGTGAGGTGCTACAGCTCCTTCTCATTTGCATTTCCAAGACCAAACTATTACCTGTCATTCAGCATCCCTTCCTACACACCACCATCCGCCTCCATCAGACACAGACATCCCTCAAACCCCAAAACCTCAATCATTAAAGCAATCATTGAACACACGGTTGGACCAGGCAGATGACGCCTTCAGCACCTTGCTGGAGCCTGCCTGGACCTTTTTTCTGCCAGGATTAGACAATTATCTACTACAAACACCCCTTTCCGGCTCTTCTTTGCTTTGCCTGGGCTGACCTGCATCATTTCCTCAGTCCCAGTCTCTGCCACAGGACCCATAACTGCTCCAGATCTGGTGCTACTCGTGCCAAAGCATCTCCTGAGGACACCTGGTGTACGACCCAGGAAGCCTGTACCTTGACAAAGGGGAGCAGAATGCTATGTCAATCCTGTGGGTGCACTTTCCAGCCTGCATCAGGGGAAGAGGTGGTATTTCAAGACCACTTGGGCTTTCAGACTGCCTGGAAAAATTAAATAAGTCGCCAAGAGAGCCGTCCCCAGCCAGGCACATCACCCATGCCTGTCAAGGGTGGAAAAGGCATTGTAAAGATGCTCCCTTCCACACTACCTGCAAGGGCTGTCTGCCTCAAGCCCTTCTCACGCTGTTTCTTCACTGGCATCATATGCCTGCTCCTTCTCCTCACAAAGTTTCTGCCTCCTGTCAGCAGCCACAGCTGCCTGCCCTTCCCCTTTCCACCCCCTTTGCATCCCTAGATAGGAGAACCTGGACCAACTTCTGCACCTGTCAAGCAGCCACCCCTCAGGGGCTGGCAGCTGAGGGAAGGAGGGGTGTGGGAGCCTGCATTAGCCAGGACCCATCACTGCTATTATCCATATTTTCCATATTTTGTTTAGTTTTGTTGGAGCAGAACCCTGCTCTGCCATCCAAACACTGCTCAGGGAGGCCCAAAGTACACATCAGCAGAAAATAAAACACGAGACAAAAAGGAAAGTAGGAGTATAAGGGACAAGAAGACAGTGTGGGTAGAGGTGGAGCAATCAACCACCTCATTGTCATCACAACCTTCAGGCATCCAAGCAGGGATGGCCTGGAAGGAAGGTGTCAGAGACGCAAGAGCATCCAGGAGGACATATAGGTATCATACCCTCTTGAGCCAGCTGCTAAAAAAGCCCAACGTTTCTGTAGCGGGGGACCGGTGTGCCTGAGGCAGGGCGTGCAGCAGCAAGTGGGTCCCCGCAGCCTCGTCGCCACCTGGCTCAGCCCTGCCTGCGTTGGAGCAGCTCGGAGATTTCCTCTTGGCTCAGGCTCCAGCACACGTGGCCGCTCTCCAGCTGTCAGCGATGTCTGCTGGGGCTGCCTGCGAGACAAACAGCCCGTCCTTGGCACCAGGTAGGAAAGACCAAGCACAGAGCAGAG
>NW_010414852.1:55727-56910 GCF_000710305.1 Buceros rhinoceros silvestris
AGCTGTCAGCGATGTCTGCGGGGGCTGCCTGAGAAACAAACAGCTCTTCCTTGGCACCAGGTAGGAAAGAACAAGCCGAGAGCAGAGCCGGAAGGATTTTTTTCTCCCCCCTTCTCCTTCTGCCACACAACTTGGAGGCAAATCTCAGTCCCAGCCACTTTGCTTTTCCCCTACAAGCTCCCAGCAGACAGGAACTTCTCAAATTATGTATTTTTGTGCACAGTGTTGTCTTGTTCACAGGTTTACACCAGAACACCAGTCCCTGCCACGCTGGTCACAGAATCACAGAATCATTTAGGTTGGAAGAGATCTTTAAGATCATCAAGCCCAACTGTTAACCCGGTGCCAGGTCACCACTAAACTAGGTCCGTCAACACCACGTCTACATGTCTGTTAAATTCCTCCATGGATGGGGACTCCATCATTTCCTGGGCAGCCTGTCCCAGTGCTTTGTACACCGTTACAGTGCTCTGTAAATAATTTTTTTTTCTAGTAACCAGCCTAAACCTCCCCTGGTGCAACTTGAGGATGTCTCCTCTCATCCTATTGCTTGTTACTTGGGGAAGAGACTGACCCCACCTCGCTACAACCCCTTTTCAGGTAGTTGTAGAGAGCGATAAGGTCTCCCCTCAGCCTCCTTTTCTCCAGGCTAAACAACCCCAGCTCCCTCAGCTGCTCCTCACAGGACTTGTGCTCTAGACCCTTCACTAGCTTTGTTGCCCTTGTCTGGACACAATCCAGCACCTCAATGTCCTTCTTGTAGTGAGGGACCCATTTATCATCCCCTGCCCTCCCAGGCGCTGCTCCTTCTAGTTTGACTTTTGCATACACTTCTCCCCAAGGCATTGGAAGCCCCAAAACCGACTGCAAGCAGCTCTGTTGAATGTCCCCAGCTCCACAGGGCTGTCACAGGCAGCTGAACAACTGCCTCATAAGCCAGTTACCTCCTATCAGACAGGACAACCCCAGCGCAGGACTAATTACCAAGCTGCTGATTTAATCAGAGACTGAAATCAGGCAGAAGGAGGAGGAACTCCAAGGAAAACACCTCCCAAAGCTGTCAGTTAGGGAGGATCAGTCTGGCCTCCCTGGGGACCCACTGGCCACCACACCAGGACAGGTTGTGTCCCCCTGTACTCGGCACTGGGGAGGCCCCACCTTGAGCCATGTATCCACTACTTCG
>NW_010414852.1:57299-57608 GCF_000710305.1 Buceros rhinoceros silvestris
AGTGTTTAAAAACTGTGTGGATGTGGTGCTGAGGGACACGGTGTAGGGACCCTGGCAGGGCAGGGGGAACGGTTGGACTCGATGATCTTAAAGGTCTCTTCCAACCAGATGATTTTATGATTCGATGAACTGAGCCCTGGACATGCTCCTTGGGGACTGGGTGGGTTGGTGGCCTCCAGCATCCCACAGCCACCTCTGCCACCCTCAGCAGCCACTGCTCTGTCCCACACGGAGAGCAAAGCTGGGGGTTTGCCAGCAAGACAGGGCTGGTGTGCTGGGGAAGGTGCCCAGCTGAAGTGCGGAGACCCA
>NW_010414852.1:57780-68684 GCF_000710305.1 Buceros rhinoceros silvestris
TGCCACAAGTATTTTTGTTTTTCACACTAAACAGGCTTTCAGCTGAGCAAAACCACACCAGAAGTAATCCCAGGAACAGGGTCTCCCCAGCCCCCACAGTTCCTGATGGCTGGGCTGGCTCCTGGGCAAGGACACAGCTCTACTCTGCACTCCGAGCCTGGCTGCTGCTCGCTAAAACCCAAAGAAGAGAACATTTAACTTCATGGACACAGCATTTCCAGTGTCAATATTGGCACTACCTCCTAGGGTGGGTCTACAAACAGGATAAAGAAACACCCAGGCTCCAACAGGGGCGCTGCTGACACACTGAGGTGCAACTTGTCACCAATGCGTCCAACAGAAACAGACCCTGCAAGGCTCAGGCCTCCAGAGCTGCAGCTAAGAGGCAGGAGGTTCTCTGTCCGAGTTGGTTCTCCTGCACAGATGCACAGACACGACCCCAGCAGCTGAACCATCTCAGCATTTAACTTAGGTTCCAAGCTGGGGACTTTATACCCTCCCCCAGTGAGACCCAACACTCACAGAGGAAGTGCTGGAAGGCACCTAGAGTCTCACCCTCAGCATTTAGGAGCTTATGTGCTGCACAGAAAGGTCAGTAAACTCCTTCCCCACTTGTAGGCAGGAGGCATTTGAGGGGTACTGCCAAAAATAAAAAGTAACTTCCTGCCCATAATGATATTTTGATGGCTCGAACACCCATCCTCTGCCAGCTGTCTCCCACCTCCCCTGCTGACCACGCTTTGCAAGACAGCATCTTCTTACATGTGTCCTCGGAAAAGCCAGCCAAGCACATTTTCTTCTTTTAAATATGGTTCCCTCGATACAGTCGAGCGAGGCCAGAGGCAGTAAGTAGTGCTGCAGCTAAACTTCCCTGCTTGCTCCCAGAGTTTTATGTGCTGCCAGGGCCATCTCCTGTGGCACATGCTCCAGCACTAAAATACAGCCCAGCCTTTGCAGTCAGTTACACGCCAAAACCAAGCTAAGAAGTGTAACGAGCAATACCATTAACGGAGAGAGTCCTCCTGAGCTGTGAGGATTATTTACCCCTGCCCCAACACAGACAGGTCAAAGCAGTCTCCCTGACCGGGGACAGGGTCTGCCGGCACAGAGACCTGCCTGGCTGCAGACATCTGCTTCATCCGCAGCTGTAACGAAAGGAGGGAGGTTACAAATTACTCACTACCTAAAACGTACAAAACCTCTTGCGCTTTCTGACAGCGGCACAGCTTGGACGAAAGGTGCAGCACTCTGTGCCAGCCACTGCTTCCATGGAGGTGGGACAGAGCCATCAGGAGGCGTCCCAGGAGCAGCCTCGGCTTCTTACCAAGCCAAGACAGTGCTCTAAAAAAAGGGACCGTGCTTCCCCAGAGCAGGACTGCTGGGTGGGGTGTAGGTCTGATGCCTCTTCCTGACCAGGAAAGCTCCTTTTCCTCGGGAACAAAAGCAATCAGATTCGTTCTGTGGCCAAGCAGATCATAGGTTACCTTCCAGGCCTTCTCTGCGTGATAGCGATTAGCTCCCTGAATCCCAGTTCCCTTTCACTCTGAACCACACTTCAAAAACCTTGATGTTAAGTCGAAAAAAGCCATAAATGAGAAGCCTATCATTCATCCCACTAAGGCCAGAGAAAGCTTCGTGCTTTGTTACTGGGACCATCAGGGAGGACGCCTACCTTGGACATCTCCTGATTAAATTACCAGCCAGAGTCACAGCACAAGGCAACACTGGATACAATTAACCATGTCCAGAATAACTGTCATTAACTGCCAGCTCAGTATCAACGGCTCCACTCACACCGTGTTTTGCTGCACGAGGATTCCTCCAGGTTTGTTTCCTCCACAACAGGATAAACTGCAGCGCTGTACAGGATATCTGGTGTTTGTTTTAAAGCACCGCTGCATGTTTTGGACACAAAAATAAATGAATTCCCTTTAAAAGTGTTTTTTTTTCCCCATCTGATTTCCACAGCATTGTTTGGAGGCTGGTCCCTGCAGGACACACCTGAGGCACCTGCCTCCCTGCTGGCGCTGAAGTCACAGGGGCAAAGTTGAATCCCTTCTCATGCATAAGCCTGCAGCAACCTGGGAATTTCAGGGAAGGAGAGGGATGAAATGCTATTTTTGTGACCCAAAGGTTATGAATGCCGAACAATAAACTGGTGTGGAAACCAGCCAAAACTGCCACCCATCCAAGCTCAGCCCCGGCAGCTTCCCAGTCTTGCTGAGGCAGATTCACTGCCGGGGAAAGCTTTGCTGCTCCTGTAGTCTCAGCTGAGCTAAACATCTATTCCAACATTAGATGAGAGGCAAAACACCACGGATGAATAAAGCAACCCCAAGACAGGCAAGTGGGATTGGCAAAAAGGAAGCATAGGTGAGACGTTCCTTGTTCATGCTGATAAAGGAGATAACTGGCTTAACACTGGAACACACCTTTCCCAGTTCGCCTGTCGGCGAAATTCATTGCCAGGGGAAGGACAAATTACAGTAGGAAGGACAAGAAACAGGGAATCTTGTCTCAAAAACTGACAGCTCTGCAGTCCCATTATTTACCCAAAAAAAAGAGACACACGGCCATGGACCAAAGGACTTGGGTGCGCCAAGAAAAATCTTACAATGACATTTTTCTCAAAAAGCTGGGTAATATGAGGACTTCAGATATTGACGGGCATTTGGGCACTACCTTCAGTAAAAACAACCGGTTACTAACAGACAGGGTTAGCCAGGCTTACGCAGTGCACAGGAGATGCTCGGGCCCTCAGCACAGCTCCGATTTTTGCTGTCACTGAGCAGAACCAGAAACGTGCCTGGTTACTGCCCTTTCCTTACCGAAAATGGGAAATGCCTCACATTCCACCTCAAACGTAACTGCACGGGCAGCAAAAGCGTGGGGCTCACCAGCACCCCCGTTACGCTGCTCTGTGTCACACAAGACCATCGCTAACAGAGGCGAGAAATGTCAGCAGCCACAGCCCGGATTCCCCCTGCGGCTGAACACACGCAGGCCAGCTCACCCGGTCCAGCCAACCTCCGGCTGTTAAAGCAGCCCCGTTTCGCGTGACCCGCAGACACCGCGTTCCCACAACAAACCGATGTTTGCAGATAGGGTCCGGCCGGGCGATAGCGCGCCTGGGCAAACGCCGGCTCCTACTGAGGAGGGGAAGGAAGGGGTTGGGTTTAAAAAGCAACCCGGCGGTCAGATACGTTCAAATTTAATTATGTTCTTGGTGCCAAGGGTCGCACTCTCCCTGATTTAACCGGCCTGGCAAAATCCCGTAATTGCCACTTGCTTACGGAGTTGGAGAGCGTTTACCCGGCGTGCTAACGAGAGCCGAGGCACAGCGCGAAAGGAGGACGGAATTAGTCTTTAAACACCAGGCCCAGACTTGGTGGAGCTATAGATTATTCTGTGCAGTAAAAGAAGAATTAGCTGATCCGTTCCCAAATGCATTTATCATTAAAATAAAAATCTTCTGTCTTTCTATTTAATAGCCTTAGTAAGAAATAATTGCAATGTCTGGTTGCTTTCAACAACATGTGGTTTTAATATTTTAATTGTTACAAACTGTTTAATAATGTTGAACAAAAGGCGTGTCCAAGTAATCATTGTGTTTATTAACATTTCTTTTGAAGGCTTGATAAATTGTATTACACATATACAACACTTCAGACATTGTAGTGTTAACTTATTAAATTTAAAAGTGGAAAATTAGCCAAAAGCAGCTTGTTTGGGTGCAATTTCAATATTGTATTTTCAAGCGATCGACATTGTGCATCACGTTATTTAACCATCTGGCAGTTTGTGCATTTTTCTAATTATTATGCTTCTTCATCTGGCTGGGGAATTAAAATACAGTGGGAATAATAAACCTCACACAGCCTAGCAGGCCACAGAGAGATGTGATTCCAGCAAATCCGTCAAAGTCACGGATTATTCTGAAGGGGAAATATATTCCTGAAAACTCCCCAGCGTCTCCCATAATAAACTTAATAGTTTCCCCTGCTCTGAGCTGCCCGGGACAGGGTCTGACGAGGCAGCTCCCCAGGACCCTGCGTCTCCCCTGGGAGCACCCTTGGCCCCCCCGCGCTGCCCCGCGCCCCGAGAGCACCTTCCGCGCGATCCCGCCACAGGTTCTCCACGTGCCCCGCGCGGGGTCCGGACCACGACCCTTTGCTGCCCCGAGCATCCTTTCCCCACGGCGAGGTTAACCCCCTTTGCCAGTCCCCGGCGCTCCACCATACTCTGCGTCCTGAGCAAAGGGCTCGAGCGACGCTCCGGCTCGGGCACCAGGGCGTCGCGCTGTTCCCAGGACCATGCTGTTTACGTTTGATTCAATCAAGTTGTGGCCTTTTGGCCTCTTTCCAAATTAACTTCTGGGTGACCTCCTCCATGCCCTCTCCCAGCAGCCAGGCCGCAGGGAAACAGCCCATTAAACCTGCAAACAAATATAGGACATAGCGGCTGATCAAACCCGCTTCGGACGGGGCTCTTTACACGCTTTTTTGCAAACTTTAAGTCTATTCGGTCTTTGGTCATTTGCACATCTAGGGCTCCGTTTTGGGGGTTTTTTTTCCCCTCCAGATACAGCTCTGTGTTTTACTGCCTTGTAAAACTTCTAAATTTTGTTCTCATCCTCCTGCAAACCTCGCGAAGTGCAACGCGAGGCTCCTTCACACCAGGCTCGCTGCAGGACCCGGGTCTTTACACCGAGCTCGTGAAGAAAGGCAGCGAGTTCCCGCTTGGGGAACAGCTGTAATACTCCAAGAAATGGTGTGTTCCCCTTATTTCCAAGGAAATAAATCAAAGCGGGTTTCTCAGGGTCTGTGAAAGCATATTGCCTGGATTCCGATCCCCAAAGGGTTTATTTTTTCAAGAGCTTATATGGTAGTTAGATTTCTGGCTAGAGAATATGCGATATGATAAAAACACAGTCCCCATACAGGGCAATAAATTACAGATTGTTTGATGTGGAAACCAAAGAACTGTCAAACTCCAGTATATCTGAAATATTCTAAACGAGCCCTTAACTCGAGTGTCTGGAAATGTACAATATGTTTCCAGGGCCTTCAATCTTGTAAAGACATATCTCGCCCAGTTAAATTGCCTTTTATGGATTTTATTACTCATTTTTGGTGGGGTTTTCCCCCGCTTGTCTTCCAAAATTGCGCTCGTCCTCCTAGAGATGGTCCTATGATAAACACCAGGATTTATCTACAGCATGAAAAGGGATTGGAACTGGGCACCAGCTTAAACAGGTAAGAGCAGTAAGGACAGGGCAAAGCATCCGCTGCAACAGCATCTGAGCCCTGTAAGCACTGCAGAGAGCACACAGGTCAGTTTGGGACAGAGAGGGAAGGGAGGGAGGACCAAGAGCGTCTCATCGGCCGATTCAGTACCCACGGTCTCCATCCCTGCTGCATCCGCACACCAGCATCACCCAGGTCCACTCTCCAGAGCCTTTCTTGGAGAATCAGTAGGAGGTCACCAACACGGCAGAACGTCCAGGACGTGGGATATGGAACACCATGGCTCCCACCTCCACGCAGATCTGTTAGAACTTGAAGCTCGTCCCCATCAGACACCATCCAAATGTCCCCGTGGTGGGAGGAAAACTCAGTGACCAGAGGAAATAGCTCACCTTGCACACTGCTTTTTGCCTACTGATGCTACCAAATCAGAAGAACAACTGAGCAAGACCTTGTGCTGACACTGAATAACCTTTCAGTTTCAATATAGTTTCATGCGTGGGATGAGTGAAAACCCTCCCAGCTAGAAACAGACCTCATCCACTCTGGGAAATAAAAGTTAAGAACCAATTCCAACTCATTTTCCTGAAGGTGACCCTTGGCCTCCCAGCTGAGATAACAATGCTAATATTTATGGATGGGCTGTTTGTGCCTCTGGGCGCACAGCAAAAATAACTCAAATCAAAACCTGGTAGACATCTAACAGAACTAAAAAAAAAAAATAT
This sequence comes from Buceros rhinoceros silvestris, assembly GCF_000710305.1. Lineage (NCBI taxonomy): Eukaryota > Metazoa > Chordata > Aves > Bucerotiformes > Bucerotidae > Buceros > Buceros rhinoceros. The sequence goes on from NW_010414852.1 coordinate 63,752, forward strand.
CCTTGCTTCCAAGATGGCAATAGTAAACCATCTTGCCCACCAACACACAAAATATCACACGTTCAGTTGAACAAAAATGGTCTGGAGCCTGATGTGATGAGTAGGCACCACCGAGGCGGAATCATCCAGAAAGGACTAACTTGAGACAGCACATTACTCAGGCACTCATGCTTAATTCGTGTACTTATTTTAGCTTGATTAAAGGTTCTTGAACCAAACTAACACAGTCTGGCAAAGTTTTACTTCCTCTTCTCTCTGGGTCAGGTTTCCTACGCTCCTTTGAGTCCCCATGGATTTCACCTAATGTACAAACACCGTTCTCATTTCAAGTTGCAGAGGTTTGGTGAGGATTTCTCATACAGATGTGCACCTCACCCAGATGCAGTCTGAGAAGACATGAACTAACGAGCAAGGACAATTTCCACACACAACACATTCGCCAAACTCCAGCAAGCTTGAAAATGTGGCGTACTGCTGAAAGAACACACACATTTTTCAGCAGCGTGAGCAGCCTGGAATAAATTGAAGCCAAGTCGTTGGCAAATCACAGACACTAGCAAAACTCTACAAATAAAAGTAGAAGCTGAGGAACTCTACAAAAATTGCACCAAGCAGCATGTCTACCCACGTCCACAAAGTCCAAGCTGCGTCTCGTAACACAACACACTGGGAGGAAGTCATCGTATGGCACTACATCCACGGTTTACTTGTTGTCACATGGGGAATCCAGTTTACAGCTCTGAGCGCCACAGATGTTTGAAAAGATGCTCTTTCCTCCACAATATTCTGGATGTTTGAAAGTAAGTTCTTAAAAGCCACTGTTGGCTGGAGCTTAGTGGACAAGAGGATTTTCACCCCTCCCCAGCCTGGGAGTCCCCACTACTTCCCAGATCTGAAGCCACCACCTGAAAAACACAACTGTAATTCATCCAGAGCTGCTGCTCCTTCCACATTTCCTACTCTTCAGCATTCAAGATGCATTCCAGATGTGAAGGAGAGCGCAGAACTCTGGTAGGCCAAGAAAATAAGTGATGGTGAGCTCTGATGCCCCAAATCCCCAATTTAAGTAACCTTTGCAGTTACTTTCCCGGTATACAAGCCACTTACCACAGACTACAAACCTTCCAGAGGAATAGCGAGGTTCATAACCAATTTTCACAAAGCTCTTCCCATTGTCTCCTGATTTTATTCTCAATCCCCCCCTCTCTCTCAAAAGCATCTTACAAGAGGGTTAGATATTTTTCAGACTCCTACATTTATGCCATTTAAACCAAACCAACTCACTTGTCCCTTCATTGTAAGTTCCAACCCAATACTGTAAGCCAAGGAGGGAAACACTGAAGAGATCGTGACTGATCGCACCATATTCACCCCCTTACCACTATTTTTTTCCAAGCAGCAGCTGACAAAGGCACTGCCGCTGCAAACAGCTGAGTTCAGCCCGGCGATGTTTACCCAGGGTCTCTTGTTGCACAGATCTCCACTCCTCAGCAGCCTGAACTGTTCAGCAAAGACCTAACTTGACCCAATCTGGCAGCCAGCATTTCACAACCGCTTTATGTCAGCAGTTTCAAGTGCACTAATAACCATGTTTTGTTCAGTGCGACTTTCTCACTGTGAATGGCAAAATATCATTATCACCTGCAGGTTGAAGCCTGCCCTCTACCCCGTTTAATAGGGAGCTGATTATGTATTCCCACCCCCACCACCCACCACCCCCCTTTTAATAATTATGGGCTGCTGGCAGATGGCACAGCTTGGCGCGGGGAGGCACACGGGAAGGCAGAGTGGGCTGCGCTGCCACTGCCCACGTCGGCTCCTGTATGACAAGGTGCTCACAGGCACCCTGAATCCGTCGCTACATCCCGCTCCCAGACAGCACCTAATGAGGCGTGCCTGTGTCAGAGGGCGCTGGGGTTAAACCGGGAACTGCTATGAAAACAGTCCCTGGCAGTCAGGGAGCAGGAAAGCAGAGGTTAGCAGAAAAGTTGCTAAGCCAGCAACTCCAGACAGAGCAGCTCTCGCAGCCCACCCGGCTGGGCTTAACCCCAGGAAACCACCGCTGCCCAAAGCTTCGTGCCAGAGCCACCCCGAACAAGGTCCCCACCAGTAAGAGCCCTCTCTGGAGAGACTGGGCAGCTCAGCTGTGTTAACAGGCAGCATTACCTCACGACTATTTGCCTGTGTGGTCCCAGCACTGTGCCCCTGGAAAGCAGAAAGATCCAAGCTATCAGCCTACCGGAAAACATCTCTGTGAGTTACTCAATGACACAGAGAGGAGAGCAGAGTCCAGACCAGACCCCAGTCAGCACCGGCCCAAGGCACACTGCAGAAGAGGTCTGGGAAGTTAGCAGTTGCAAGCTGAACGCTGTGCAGAAGTGCCACCTAATGCCTTGGCTGTGTGGCTTGTCCACGGACCTAACCTGGCCTGGCATGATGGATAGGGTCAAGATACTGCTTGTCCCAGCAAGAATACCAGCTCTGGCACTGTGGGAAGGAAGCTCTCTCCTCCATGGAAAGGGTCTCCTCCAGCTCTGCCACTTCCTCATTCAATGGTAACTTGCCCCAGTAGTGACTGGGAGTGGATGTCCAGGAAGATACATTCCTGCCAGCCATCAGCAGTGCCAAAGGGGAGTCCTCCAGCCAAAGGGGACATAAGGCACATGCCACGTAAACCCCTGCCAGCACCTCATGCTCCAGGGCACTACAGCAGCTCCATCTTTCCCGGTCCTTCACCGTGCAGAGGGCAGATGCCCAGCGGAAGCGCATTGCAGGGGGGCATCCCCCTCACCTGGGTGCAGACTGAGCCCTGGAAGGCTGCAGTGCACGGGCCCTGCAGCTCCCCCTGCGCCCGCAGAGCTCCACGCCAACGTGCACAAACCAGAACCTGCCACGCGTGCCCTCTGAGCCTGGTACCGTGTGGGAAGATGGAGGTGCCCCAGGTTGTCTGGCCGAGTCTGAAGAAAGTGTGGGGGAGGCCAAACTGATTCGGAAACCGCCCACTCTGGAGCCATCCCTGCTGGCACGCCTGCAACAAACCTGGTTGATGTGTTTCAGCTTGTCAATAATCTGGCTGATCACTGGCTCGGGACCTTTCATCTTCACCTCATGATTGCCAGGCTGAGCTTTTGCTCCATTCCTTGTGATTTGTGGACTGTACCTGTGGAATTGAGAACAGAGGACACCACGATGTGATGGGCTGATATAGAGGAGAACCTTAAAGTTCAGTACAGACAAAAGAAATCCCAAGATAAGCAACTGCCCCTTCCAAAACAGAGCGCAAGACAGTTAACAATGACAAAGAAAAGGCAGAAGATTCCCATAAACATTTCTGCTCTGCCTTTGCAAAGCAGCAAGATGATGTACTTGTATCACTTGAGGACAATGAAGTCCCTTCCAGTCCATTAGTAACCAAGGAAGACGTTAAACAGTATACAACAGGGATAAATATTTTCACATAGCTTGCACCCAAGAGTCCTAAAAAAGCTGGCTCAGAAATTCTGGCTCGCGCATGTTTGTTTAAAATAAATCTTGGCAGACTACAGAGACTCCAGTACAAGAGCGGTAGTGTTGTGCCCACAGCCAAAAAAAATGAGTGGGATGACCCAGTTAACTGCAAGCTGATTAGCATAACATCAACCCCCTCACAAAATAATGACTATCGCTGATGTGTGATTTCAATAATAAAGAATTAAAGCATCAGGATATAATTAATGCTGTCAACATTGCTAATGGAAAATAGGTGTTGTCAAACAATCCTGATTTCAGTCTTTGATGAGATCCAGCCGTGGGGATCAAAGTAACTACTCAGGCAGAACGTACCTCGACTTGGTACGGTGCTGGGCTCTGCACCGTGCATACCTCGATTTACACGGGTACTGGGCAAGTCAGTAAAGCACCTGTAAAGCAGATTAAGAGCTGGCAGAGGGATCTCCAGACACAGCTCTCCACAGAGACCCTTCTGAACTGCCAGGACAGCTCTACAGAGGAGGGCGACCAAGCTTGCCCTCAGCTTTTTCACCAGCGGTTAGGAAAGAAATACAAATTCACTGCAGAAAAATTCATGGAAGGCCAAAGTTTATCAGAGCAATAAAAGTGAGAAGAGGGACAGAGAGATCGCTGCATGCTTGCCTTTGGAAGAACACGTTTCTACAGTAACAGCTCTTGATGCTCAGGACATGAGACAAGAGCGCCTGCACCAACCTCAAACTCTGCTTCAGGACCAGAGCAGAGGCTGCCACCGCTGACTGCTGGCAGCCACAGCAGTGGCACAGAGCACGCTGCTGCCTTCTCGAGCTGGGGGTTGTTGGGACCTGTCACAGCCCCAGCGATGGTGCGTGGTACTCTACAAGCACAAAACAAGTCCTCGTCTCCAAGACCTGACAGCTCCAGCACAAGCTGCCAAACCCCGGCACAGCCTACGAAGTGAGATCGCCGAGATAACGCCAAGCATCAGTTTGCTTTACTGTATGTCTGTTTTCCTGGTGCTGTGGGTAAATACAGTGAATATTCCTTTCTGCGATTCGTCTCCTACACATCACGTCCTTGCCCAACTCCCAGCCCCAGTCCCTGTGACTGTCTCCCCGTCTGCCAGCTCCCCGCTCCCCTGCCCACTAATCCTTCATCCCCGTGCTGCCGTGAGAGCTCAGGCGATGACAGTCAGCCCATTTCACAAAGGCTTTAGGGAGGAAGTGGAACTTCAGCAAGGATTTAAAGGAGGAGAGGGAGATGAGAGGGAGATGGGAGGGATGGTGGGGCCAGCTCAGGGAGCATCCTTTGCTGGTGGAGAAAGAAAGAGGCATGAGGGCATTCAGCTGGGGGGCACACTGAGAGTTTCAGGGATACTCAAGGGGTTGGCCCCACTTAAATTAGGAATGAGACCGACTCAGACATATGGGGATGCAAAGCCAACCCCAGATCCATACTGGTGCAG
>NW_010414852.1:68698-75806 GCF_000710305.1 Buceros rhinoceros silvestris
AGCAGGAATCTGCCCCGACCTGAAATACTGACGTCATTGAAAACACAGGTTGAGGCTGAGTTCCACTCCAAGGCTTTTTCAGAGCAGGAGTTACATGTACAGGAGAGCTCTGCATGCTCAGCCAGGTCCCCAGCGCTGGGCACTCCCCTAACACAGCTCAGCTGAGGGCTGAGACCCCGTAGATGCTCCACGGGAAGGATGATGGGAGAAAGGAGGCGTTTATGCCTCTAACAGAGGAGTACACGCCTGCGTATATTCCTGCTTCCAAACGTAAACAGCTTGTCTGGGTACAGGAGAAGCATCATTGCAGACGTATCAGCTTGGGTCTCCCAAGCCCCACCAGCTCCTCAGCGCTGGGGCCGCTGCCTGCACAGTCAACCCACCACCCAGCTCTCGGGTGTACCATACCGACTCCAACAGCTCTGCTCTCCTCGCAGACACCTTTTCCCATGCTGGGGTCTCCCGTTAGGACCAAACATTTTGCAAAACACACTTTTTTTTTTTTTTAATAGTGGCATTATTCTAGGAAGTACAAAACACAGCTACACCTGAGACCTGGGAGCTGCCAGCTCAGAAAAGCACTTACACAGGCAGTTGGAGGCTGGTTGTAGGCTGAAAGCTAAGTGACTGGGAGAAAGCTGGATGCCAGCCTGCAGCAGCCCGTGCCCAGAAGGTGATGTGGTCGCCTGGCACGGACGGACGGCGGGACCACATGCTCCGAGCACCATCTCGTGGGAGGACGCTGCTGCCGCAAGCACAGACCTGCCCGGCTCTGCAAATACTTGGGCTTAGCTTTTTGCAGAGGAATTAGGCTTTGGGAGCAGCAAACCATTAAACCTGCTTCGTATATGTCGCACAATCACTTGATGCCACTGTGCCAACCTGACAAACACATCTGGCAACTGAACATAAACATCCACAAGACGCGTGACTTTTTAGATGCCAAAGAACTTACCATTTTTCGGTGTCACTGTAAATTTAATGTAAACCACTGATGGAACTTTAAAGAATGTTGCTGAAAAGTCTCCTGTGGTTTAAGAGATTTAACTAGCAGGATAAATCTCCCACGGATTTCAGCAAGAGGAGAACCAAGCCCATTTGGTGTGTACCTAAATGACTACAATCTCTCTCCTAAACAGTTTTATAAAGTTTTATGCAGTTTTATTGGGCTCGAGTGGGCGAAAGCCCTTCTGAAATCCATGCAGCGACTGCCAGAGAGGATTCCTGTAGCCTACGCAATGACATACAGGAGGGTGGAACACAGTAGTACAGCAGTAGTACTCCGTAACTACGTGTCTACAGACAGAAATCGTTCTCCAGAAGGCTCTGCTGGGGTGGTGAGGACCTCAGATCACTCTCCCCAGGGGTACATGTTTATGAGGAAGAATTTGCAGAGATCTCTCCCTAAAACAGTGATGCTGGAGAAGCAGAGTGCCACCATCTGGTGCTTCCCCCCAGCCAGGTTGTAGTAGGGCTAAGTGAACCAGTTTGTCATTACACAAGTCATCTGAAGCGGCACCAGAGTGGGCACAGCAAGCAGCACATCTCTGAGCATGAACTGCAACAAAGCAGACGCGTGGGGACACACCACATCCAAACAGCCAGAGACACACTCCTGCATGGTTTGGGTGCTTGAGGACATGCTGCCTCTGCCCTGCTGAGCCGCTACCTCCTGGCGTGCTCAGGTACGAGGGGGACACCAGCTGCCCCTCGGCTGTGCCCCTCTCTGCCCAAGCGAGCACAGGCGCCAGCCCGGCAGCATTCGGGCATGCAGGATGCAGCCAACTGAAGGGTTAAATACTTTGAAACGTAGCTTCAGTGAGGGATGGGCATTCTTGAAATGCCAGAAAAGCTGGAAAAGGCAGCTGGCATCCCTCCCTGCAGCCTGGGCCAAGCAGCCAGGCCTTAATATGGCAGAGAGATGCCTTTGCAGCCCCCACCATGCTGGAGGCCAGGGGGCTCCCAGGGCAGTCCCCATGCAGGCTCCCCTGCATCCCACCAAGCTGCTGCAGGGCTGGTGGGCTTCCAGGCCCCACTGTAAAGCAAAGCCAAAGCTCACCTTTCCCCCATGTTCTCCAGCCACAGTGAAGAAAAGAGAAACCCTGGAGCCATCTCAAGCTGCTATCAACATATGCCAATAAAACAGCCCCTTCTGTAGGACACTTGTGCCACTCCACGAAACCCATCTCAAGGTCCCAGGGGGTCCCTGCGCCAAAGGGATATCGGTGTCGCAACATGAGCACGGTCTGGCTTCCACTTCATAAGCAAAGCCCAAAATACTTTCCTCTTTGATGTGTCTCAACGTCACTCAGCAGCATCTCCTTGCCTGGGCTCCCTGGGTATAGGTCCTTGCTGGGGACATGGTATTTTCTAAGACAAATGTTACACTGTAAAATGTGTTGATAACCAGTCCTCCCTAAAAACGACTTTAAAGACAACCACCTGAAGCAAACACTCAAGATCTGAAGCCTTCTGTGTGGGTAGCACAACTACAGACCCTTCCTGCTGCTTCTCATCCACCAGCCATAAATGTCAAAGCACGCAGTCAAATGAAGGGATTTTCCCCTCCTTTCCCCACCCCCGCTGTCCACAAATGTCTCCTGTGAACATTTGGTCATCCCACTTCAAATGCAGCTCTTTCCACGCTTTCATTTCAGAGCAAAGAAGACAAAATGACAAATGCAATTTGATTACATGGCAGTGAATGCAAAATGTGTGTTCATCCTGCTTGGCCATGCTAGGCTTTGAGAGGAGTTACTGCACTGCCTAGCGTGCGATTCAGAGACCGGAATCCTGTAAGTCAAACACCAAGAACTACACTTATCCAAAAGGAAAGGAAGTTTGTCATTCAAGTAACAATTAATTTATGCCTGTCTTCCAGTTGCAAAGTATTTATTCAAATGCAGCCCTGCAAGTAAAACAGCACAGTATCCCTCGCAGGCTCTTCCTCTCCTGTCTCTTGTCACTGAACCGGACTCGTTTGAGGGAGTGGATGGAAGACAAGCACAACAGAGACTGCTACAAGACAGGACTACAGCTCGAGAGCTTTCATTGCACCGGACTTAACAACCGAGCTTGAGAGCAGCATCTCCAGCACGTGTGATGCCCTGATGTGCGTTGCATGTCAAGACACGACTTACTACAGGCCGTGTGAGCTTGTAACACTGAGACCTCACTGCAGAGGAGAGAAAAAGATACAAAAAAGGGGATAGAGGAAAGAAAAGTTTGTCCCCTACACTCCTGGTGGGAATCCAAGTCAAAAAACTCCCGTGGTTTTCACGGGTGGGCACAGTGGTGATGCCAACATTTTACTGTCCCCAGTCCTGCTGCCTTCTGGTTTAGTGGGACAACCTTAGTGTCACACTAGCACTGTGAGCAGCAGGAGCCAAAATGTTGGAAGAGCTGCTTCTAGCCCCTCATCCCACCCTGCAGACAGGGAGTAACTCCTGAAGAGTCCGTAAGCCTCCAAGAAGAGATGATAACTTCTCTCCTTGATAGCTCCCTCTCTAAAGAGAAACTGTCCAGAGATGACGTGGTCAATCGTATCAATGGCCCCAGCCCAGACACAGGCTGGGTGTGAGTTGCAGACAGACAAGTGCAAGTTCATCCCAGCTGTCCTCTTCCCTATAGGGAACGCGGTCCCTCCATCCCCTGACCAAACGCAGGCATCTGTTACGCGGGGGTGCTAGTGGCAGGAGAGAGGTGGGGTACGTGGCTCTCAGGTGCCTTTCTGGCTTGCAGCGTGCATTCGCTTGCTTGCTTGCAGTGAGTGCTTGCAGTCACCGCAGAGCTCGCAAATGCTGCACTCAATTTACACCTCCAGCAGCTCTGAGAAAGCTTCTTCAGAAGCAGCCAGGAGGATCCAATGCTCTCAGTGGGGAGCACTCTCACCTAACTAAAAAGGAGCCGTTTTCTGCTGGATTCCCAAATATCAACACCTCGCAGTCTGGTTTCACTACTGTGAGAGCCCTCTGAGATCCCGCTAGAGCAGCTCCCTGCCAAAGGGAAGTGCTGCCTCTTCCCAACCACCCTACGCAACGCCAGTAGCTTGCTGCAGATGTTAGTGTGGTTATAAAGGTGGAGTGTCAAGGTAATCACCTGGTTCTGGGCCATGGGAATTTCAGGAGGAACAGCAAAACCCCTAATATTCATAGCAAAACAATGGGAGTTTGTAGCATAAAAGGACAGCCTGAAGCCTCCCTCCGTCTTTATTTACTTCAGCTGAGTAAAGTTCAAGACAGATTATGGAAAAATTGGCTCAACCTGAGACCAAGCAGCAGGCTTAATAGAGGAAGATTCACGATCTTCATTTCTGAAATACTCTGGAAACAATTATGGCCACTCAATAACCCACCAAATTTGCCCACTATCCTTTCATTACAGCTTACATTTGCTACAAAGCTGTGCTTTACGTGCTTGAAAAGTTATACAGCCTCCCTCTTTGGGAACTCTATTGTATCAGATATTTTGCAGCGGTGCCAGAAATAACCAAACCCCTCATGAACTCAAGGGTTACTGCTGGCACGGAATTTCCTTTGTTCCAATTACAGAGCCTCATTTTTCTCTCTTGCTTCCAATTGTGCTTTCATTGTTTATGATTTGTATGATTAAAACAAACCACAGTACGTTGGCAACAGCTGGGAAATCTGAGACTTCTTGCTTGAAGAAGAGAATCTGGCAAGGTGCTAAAAATACATTAATTTGGAATTGGTATAAAGAGAACAAGAGTTATACGGGTGATCTAGATTAATGTACAAGTTTGTCTTGAGAAATTTGGAAATGGCAGGATCTAACAGCAATACTTTATGCGCTTATAAGTTTTGCAGTGGGCAAATGTGGCTGTCATTCTACTCAGAACAGCTTGAAAGGAATATACTGGTGTAAGCAGATTATTAAACTCTGAGAATCTAGATTTTAATAGGCTTTTAGTATAAAATGCTGCAAAATCCTGATACTATATATAAGGCTTAAATCACCTTTGGGATTCAGACACCTAACTCCCACAGAAACCGAGACGAGTTCAATATCTCAGCACCCACTTGACTTAAGCTGAAGTCTTTAAACAAGCTAATTATTCGGTCAGACTTCATTGATAAGAATCACCCTCTGGTTTTTCTCTGCATTGGATGGAGATAAGGATAAAAGAGGCTGAACAACATCTTCGCACCGCCCAACAACACCATGAGGACAAGAGGGAGGGTGGACATGCAGACAAATAGAGGCAAGGGAGGGCATGATGGCGACCCTCGCTTAGGCAGGTCTGAGCTGTGGCACACCCACCCTGTCTGTATCTGCTACATCAGGGAAGCGCCTGTCAATTAACCGAGCCCTGCGGAGATGCGCAGAGATGCACAGAAGGAGACTCAGCAGGCCTGGTTCCCAGCTACCACAAACACACAAGCGCTGTGACCCCTCAGCAAGCTCTGTGCAAGCAGTAGAATGTTCCACGTGTGGCTTTTGCTGTGAGCCTTTGTGGGGTAAAAGCACAGTCTGTTTTTGCACACTTTGAGAAGCGTGAAAAACAGTAATGTGTTGGCTTACTTTTCTTCTTCCCACTTTGGCTTCTTCAAATACGCAGAAACAGCACAGCAAAAGACATAGGCACTGCTCTCCGTGACCAGAAATATCAACCTTCCTTGTATGGTTGCCACAGTTTGCAAGCCGTTATTTCACGGCACCATGTCCTAAACCCACATAAGGGATGATGATCAAACTATTAACCTACAGATCAGGCCTCAGGAAGGAGGAGGAATTCTTGCCATTAGATGGTCCAACCTGGAGAAGTAAATGAGAGGGACAAAAGACCACAAAGTAAGACTCAGGAAAACAAAATGAGGGATGGATCATATTAAAAATGCGAGAATATACAAAGCAGGATGAGTGACGATGACCCATCAGCAGAGCACACCGCATGTCATCCCCACCACAAGCCAAGCTGTAGAAAGCCCTCAGTCAAGCATGTCCTCAGAGCTCGTAATTTCACAGGGGCTGCACCAAGCAAGGAGTGCACCAGCTGCATGCACAATCCTGCTCCATCCATGGGAAATCTCAGAGCCAGGGATGGAACAAGAACATAGCTCAAAGCAGAGTCGAACCTTGATCACCATGATGAGCAGAGTCCGCACATGACCACACTGAAATGGCTTGCTGAGTCGGGAGAAAAGCACAATAAAATATTCCAGCCAGCTGCATTGCATCAGAGTCCCCGACAAATATGCAATGTTCCGTCAGGGCAGAGGGAGTCAAGGGCAAGGAGGAAACAGAGGACGACAGTTCAAGGCTCAAACTGGGAAATGAGATCCAGTGGAAAGGCACTGAGCACATCCGGGAAAAGGGACATGCTCGCTCTCTGCTGATAACGAAGCACTGGGATAAACAGGACAGGGTAAATCCTGACTCAGAAAAACCACGAGAGGAGGAGCGTAGGGTGCAGAAGGGACCGTGTGCGTCAAACAGCAGGATGCACATTGCTGGTATTATCTAGTGCTTGAGTGCATTGGCAGGGGGCTGTGAGTTGCTATTCCAGGCTTGATTCAAGGTGTTAGAGGAAGAAGTCTTAGAATAACTAGCAAATTTTGTTGTGACAGACAGGTCAGGAAACGGAGAAACCAGTATTGCTCTTCTCTAACTTAATTAACACTCAGGAACTGCAGTACAGGTGTGAGAGGTAAACAGCCACAAACCCTACAGGAACACCACCCAAGCTCAGACATGCCCGTAGGGATGCTCATGCTGAGCTCACTGACACAGCAATGCCCGAGCACTTTTATCAACGGTCTGCACAGCACCTGGCCTCCATCTGATGCTGCAAAGCTTTCAGCAGCTTCGGCAGGTGCTGCCTAACCTACCCCTAGGGCAGGCACCTCGTATTGCCATAGGAATCACAAGGTATGTATGTCCCTCGAGCCCCATCTGCCACTCCACAGGGACATAGATGGTCTTAGATCTTTCCCTGGATGCCCCAGAAACTCCAAGAGTCTCAGACTGCACGTGCTGCCCACACTCAGGCAACTCAAATCTGTCTCGAGGTGAAACGTATCCGGCTGCAGCAACCCCGCACAGCAGGTTAAGTGCAAGGCGTGAGCGTTTCCTCCCGTCCAGCCTGCTG
>NW_010414852.1:75907-79400 GCF_000710305.1 Buceros rhinoceros silvestris
AGATCTGATTTGCAAAAGCAAGAGGGAAACATTAAGATATCAAGTATATTTTACATGCACAAAACCTAGAAAATCAGACTCTTCTTTCTGTCAGCTGTTACATGTGTGAAACAACTACCAGGTCAGCATCCTGAAATTAATACCAGATATTCAAAAAACACCAAGTTTATTGCAAAAGAGTGGCAAGTCGGAGTTTGATGACCAACAGGTGCACGTCAGGCCAGCAGGAGGATCGCTGCGGCCACGCCAGAAACACTCCAGTACATAAAGCACATTCTCAGAGCAGCTTGCGCAAGAGCTCCTACGCGGCGAACAGCTGCTTGGCTCCCTCTTGGGGAAAACACTGAAATAAAGAAGCTGGTGATTTGGAGAACTCAAGCAACGTTACCTTAAATGCTCCTGATTTTCAGGAATCCTCCCAGATTCTCTGACAGAGACGGCATGCTGCAAAGTCCAAGCACGTGAAGCGGTTTTGGCTCCACGTGAAGCAACACAATTGGCTTCAGAGACCATTTTAACTACATGTTTGCCTCTGTCTGAAGCATTCTCAAACGGGTCCTGGCAGGGGAACACCCTGGACCATTATCTCAGTCCAGCTTTATTTAGCTGAGTTCCTCCTGTAGTTTCACTGGCAGAAACACCACCAGGCATGAGACACTTTCTCAGCCTACGGAGAGGGTCACCCTGGGAAGCGTTACGGATGCGGATGCTGAAAATACAAGGTGGGAAGCAGTCGATGTGTGTAAGGGGCGACAGCTACCTGCAGTTTGTGCATCCATTTGCTCTCCCGCATGAACACCCTGCCTTCACGGGGGTGTTCAAACCTCCTCCTCCGTGTGAGCCACCACCCACACTGGCCAGCCAGCAAGAGCTTCCCCCTCCAGGACACCACTGACGTCCTTGCAAGGGGATGGGGTGTTTAACTCTCAGCACCCCGCTTCACTTGCAGCGAAAATCTCCAATATCTGCCTGCAAGGGAGCTGTTACTAACATGTCACAGGAGCTGGCAGAGGTGGTGACATCGGTGCCATAGATCAGAGCAGGCAAGGAGAAGAGGAACAGAAAAGCAGGCTCTCTTCAAGCACAGCAGAGGATTCAATCCTCAACAGCCAGGCTGGCAGGGGCTGAAATCTTGGTACTCCCTTCACACACACACACTTTATCCCCTCCCTGTCCTGCCTACTCCTCATGCCACGGCACCTACGTGACCTGCCATGCTGTGCCACCAACACCACAGCATGGCAGCAGGGGACCTAGGGTGACGTGTCTGCTTATGACAGCACACTGGGATTCGCCACAGAAAGCTGAAGGCGTCCATCCCCTCAAATCATGTGTAATCTGCAAATAACTCTGAAGTTACCTTTGTGGGAGGATCTGGGCTCAGCACCTTTCCCTTGCTGCCACTACACCCAGCCGTGGCATCAGCAGGACCTGGACCAGCGCCACTGGCCGTGGCTCCAGGCAACTACCACCTAAGCAAAGACCTCACCCGAGGTCCTCCCCCGCAAAGCTGCAGTGTTTATAGAACTGTGTACGGAGGTCTAACTAACAGTCAGTGAAAGAACATTGAAATATTTTTTTTCACAACTGAACGTCTCACTTAGGCATGGAAATTCAAGATTTTCCACAGATAAGTACAGATAGAGGACACACTTTTCCTTCGGCAAAGTAAGTACATTTTATTAAGCATGTGATCTTAGATGCTGGAGCTATTTTCTTCAAAATATAGTTTGATGCTATTTTGGTCCCTTCAGTGTTTCAGGTCAGTATTGCAAGTACAGGGTAATTACTACCCGAGGTTACTGATCAAGAAGTCATAATTAATATCACAACATTTCACCACTTCCTGATTTTATTTCTATTTCCTCCCTTATGCAAACTACTTAATAGCAAAGGATGCTTTGCAAAGTAGGGTGATTAGAAGAGATTTGTGTATAATTATAAAAAACATTCCCAAGTTCTACTTCCACATTCTTTAACATTCCTGAGGGGAATTTTTGCAAAAAACGCCTCCGTTTCGATTAACACTTCCTTCCCCTTTATGCTATGAATCCTGTATTTGCCTGTCTTCATTAACCTCACAGTTACAACCAGGACATCCTCAGAACTGGTGAGAGGGGCAGGGAAAAGCAGCCAGGGCACGAGCTAGACCATGTTGAGAATGGATGCAGCCAGCGAGGGCAGCCAGGGCGCAGCTGCCAGAAGGTGGTCAGACGGCAGCAGTGGCACCACCAGAGCTCAGTGGTCCTGACCTCCTCCAGCACAGAGCCATGGCCGAGGTGAAACCCAACATCATGGTCTTCCTCGTCACTCCCTGGATGGGCCAGGGGACGCCAGCCACGCTGTCCTGCTACCGCTGCACAGACCCAGGCTGGAGCCATCCCCACCCTAATGCAGCACATGGTGGCAATGTCCCCATTGCTACTCCCGGCACCACAGTGAACCCTCCCATGGAAGCAAGGCTGCTCTGAGCTGCCAACCCACCCCAACCAAAACCAGTCACGGCTGCAGGGTTTTCACAGCAAAGTGAGAAAACTCAGTGGAGGGCAGCACACAACCGCTTCTCCTCTCCGAGCAGACTTTGCACACCCACCTGAGCTGCAGCGCCGGTGGACACCAGCTCTGCAAAAATGTTTCTAAAGGGAATGAGCAGCCCTGGTCACAGACCACTCCTGCGCCTGGTTAACAAAAGATAAACACTGCTGGGGAGAGGGCAGGGACATGAGATGCGATTCACCTCTCTACGACTTCTTGTCCGTTCCAGCAAAGGGTGTCGTTCTGAACAGCAGAGCTGTGGCTGCAGATGTACTCTGGCAAGCTGCTGTAAAAACTGCTGTGGGACTTCAGCTTCATGATGAGTTCCCTGGAAGAAAGCGGGGGAAATGGTGCTTAGTTAAAAGAAGAAAAGAAGGTGGGATCGGTGCATTTTAACCAGTGAAGACAGTCCACAAACACAAGGCGAAAGCAGCTGGGTGCAAACAAACCATGAAGCGTGGGTTTTATTTCTACCTCAAGTAGAATTTTGCATCATTCCCTGGTGTTGCTCAATCTAGGGTTGAATCTATGTTTCTCAGGGCAAAACTGCTTGTGACAGGAGAGATACTGGGGCAGCAGAACCTCAGCCCAACCATGCAGCACATCGAAGCCAGACACGTTCTCTGCACCCTCACAGCACCTAAGGAGAGGTGCTGCTGGCTCAGGCATCCACGGGGTGCATCTCAGCAAGTGCTCAGGCTGCCAGCAGTCCCCTCCACTTTGCAGAAGGCAATGAGGCTCTTCAGGAAAGGACGGGCTTGTCGCTTTGCCTGACACCTGCCATCCAACACCCCTGCAAGGGCAGGTGGCACTTTTGGTGGCAGACGGAAAGCAGACACTCTCCGCAGAGACCTGTGCGGATGGGTAACGCTGGGTTTCGTGCTGCACCGCACACAATTTCAAGGCATGTGCGGTGTCAGTCTGGATTTGAAGGGAGCTCGGCGCCGGGAGCCGGGAG
>NW_010414853.1:0-4948 GCF_000710305.1 Buceros rhinoceros silvestris
ATCAATTTTGATTGCGGAGTTTTTCCACGCACCACCGTCACCACCTGCGACTCCTCAAACGCTTCCATCAGCGCTGCCTCCGTACAATCCTAAACATCCACTGGACTGACTACGTGACTAACGTCGCTGTCCTTGAACAGGCAGAGGTCACCAGCATTGAGGCCATGTTGCTGAAAACGCAGCTGCGCTTGGCAGGGCACGTCTCCAGGATGGGGGATCCCGGCCTCCCCAAGATTGTGTTATCACCGCCTCCCTAAGATTGTGTTCTACGGTGAACTCGCCACCAGCTGCCGCAAGAGGAGAGCTCCAAAGAGGAGATAAAAGGACTCCCTGAAACAATACCTCAGCCTAGGCCATATTGACCACCACCAGTGGTCCATCCTGGTCTCCAATCGGGAGATTTGGAGACACACCATACATAACACTGCTGCTTCCTTTGAGAGCACACGTAGAATCAATCTCGAGGAGAAGAGACAGCACAGAAAGAACCGTGCCTCGACTGTACCACCCAAGGAGACCTTCCACTGTGCTCTTTGCAACCGGTCTTGCCTATCCCGCATTGGAGTTTTCAGCCATCAGCGCGCTTGCAGTAAGCGTGTGTAAAGCCCTTCCCAAATCTTCATCCACAAAGCCAAGCCATGATGATGATGATGATGTTTTCATGGTTCACTGAAGCATGCCATCATCCTGGTTAAACTTCCATAAAGTACCATTTTCAGTTTACCTCCTGTGTTTTCTAAGATTTTGCTCTTCTTGTGATGATACTCTGTAATGTGGACACCACATGGTGCAATTCTAACTCAGAAAAAGCAGTTTTTAATACCTTGGTCAACAAGTTCCACATAATGTTTTCTAGATACACATTATGCAGTCACATTTGTAAGAAAGAAACAAAAAAAATGTTGTTCTTGCACAGTAAGAACCCGATAAGGAAGACACCAGAGGGGTGGTGGGATGCGTTTTCAAGCAGGAGGTTGTCTGGAGGTTGTCTTGCAAGAAAAAGAGGACAATTAAAGGGATAAATGAGGAACCAGACAGAGGCTATAAAACCTTAAACTTGCTAAACTAGGGTCGTTCAAGAGGAATGTGGCCTACCAGAAGCAGCACTGCGCTTGCTTAATAAGCTGTTGAATGTTAAGTTCTCTCCTAGGGGAGGCATAATCTTGCAATAATGAGACATGCAATGCATGAACTGACACGTACTACAACATGTAAGAGGTGTGTTGGGTTAGTCTGTAAACCCTGGAGTACCCAGCCAACGGGGAAACAAGGGAGGAACTTTGTGGCCAGGAATAGGGTATAAAAATTCATGTATTGCTCTGGCAGGGCGTGCCTACTAGCTAGACACTCGCTCTTGCAAGAAGGTAATGAAATTAACTGCTTCATTGTGGAGTCTGACCTTAGTCTCCTTTGCAAGAGGTTTTGCTCATTTCTTACACCTTAGTATTAAAGTGCAAGATACAGTCAGACACAGCTAATGGCTGAATTCTGATGACTGCTGAGTAGCCGGTGCAATCAGTATGTATTATAAATACCATTCAGTGCAAACAGAATTCACCCAAGAAAAGGACACCTATCTAGAGTTGTAAAAAGTGTAAGTAATTAAAACCATAGCATACTACCCTACCTAAAAGTGTGAAGGTTTCCATGACAACCTGAACGCTGCATTTCTTTCCTTTTGTGATTTCAAAACCTTAGCTTCAGTGTTGCTTTAATAGAGTATTTCACCCTGAATACTTTTACCAATAGAAGGATTACTTTGAAACCTGACATTTCTAGGTCTCCTAATACTAACCCAGTTTGCACAGCAACATTATAAATTATTCAGAAGAAACTGTACTAATACATAGCTCACAGACTGAACTTGCCTCAAGCTGGTGTAATGTATTAAGGATATGTGGTAGACTCTTCACAGATGAGGTGCTAGCAACTTTCCTTTGGAGCTCTGTTTTATTTCCTCTACAACACTGGATGAAAAACTGTTTGGCCTGAAAAATGCGGATTAAAACTGAAGGCAAGAAGGAAAACATCTACAAATGTAAAATGGGAAAAATTAGCCTATTTGAATTATAACTCATTAAAGAACATGTACTACAGGCACCTGGAAAAATGCTGGTTGTGAATAAAAGCAATGCCATGGATTACTGCTGCATTAGGCAGAATTGTTCCAATTTTGAATGGCTAACTTTTGTTTGGACTCGTAACTGACTTCAGCAGGTGTACATGGGCACATAGGTATGTGCCCATCTCTTGGCTGCCTGCATTTGAAAATGAAAGTCACTTTTATATCTTACTAGTAACATAAATGCTAGCAACTCGAGAGAGAGGTACCTGGATTTTCAGAACCGAAGTTCCTAAGTCTGACACTTTATCGGCTGCTTTATTTAAATGCTAAGTAAAAACTATGTTTTCAGCTATTCCTAGTGTAAGACTTCATAGAAAAGCCCTGAAGAAAACACATTTACACATATTGTAAAGCTGAAGGTAATCTTTAAACAAAGGTAGTCATTTAAACAAAAATATTCTAATCTCTTGAGTAAAAGCTTTAAACACTACTACACTTGATTTCGAAATTTTTACCGTACGTAAAAGAGTTCCTCATTCTGATGCGTGGAATAACTCTGCAATCAAAATTAATTGAGGAGCAGGTATGTTTATTCAGCGCTGGGTGTAGGCAAGGGTTAAGTACTCTCAAGGTGCCTGCACACCAAGCAGCAGTAAATGCTTCTTATTTAAAGCAACAAGACATATATATTCAAAAGATTGTTCCGCCCGCCTTTTACATATGCACAACCCTGTCCCGCTTCTGATGAAATTAGGTCTCCTTCCCTTAGGCAGGCGCGGTGTTATTCTTCGGGGGGTCTTCAGTGGTCTTTGGGATGAAGTAAGCCCTTCATCATATCTGCACTTTTCACCTTATCTTCAGCAGCATGTGCAGTTCGCGGACAGCTGGGCAGTGTCTCTCTCTCAAGGCCAGTTTCTCCGCGTTCATGATTTATTGCATAGAAATGACTCCTCTTTCCTCCTTATCTTACCCCAAACAATGAAGCAGTCTTTTAAGTGGTAACAACCCTCAGTTTTTGAAGGGATAAGAACCCTACTCAAGACCTGCCAAAGGCAGGGAATTGTGTTCTAGTTTCTTCTGACTAAGGACAGTTATCTAGCTAATATTTGAAAGACTAAAAACATAACACACACTTCAAAAAGTTATTTTCAGATTTTGTTCTACTTTCCCATCTCAATTCTGCCAAATGTACTTGAAATCTGGCAAACTTTACAATAGTTTTTGTGTAAGGGGACTTGTATAGTAGAGAATAGTAGCATCTTTAATATCTGTTCTTTAGAGGTAAGATTAAGAAGTTTCTTAGCCATCAGGCAAAATGACTCCTCTTTCCTCCTTATCTTACCCCAAACAATGAAGCAGTCTTTTAAGTGGTAACAACCCTCAGTTTTTGAAGGGATAAGAACCCTACTCAAGACCTGCCAAAGGCAGGGAATTGTGTTCTAGTTTCTTCTGACTAAGGACAGTTATCTAGCTAATATTTGAAAGACTAAAAACATAACACACACTTCAAAAAGTTATTTTCAGATTTTGTTCTACTTTCCCATCTCAATTCTGCCAAATGTACTTGAAATCTGGCAAACTTTACAATAGTTTTTGTGTAAGGGGACTTGTATAGTAGAGAATAGTAGCATCTTTAATATCTGTTCTTTAGAGGTAAGATTAAGAAGTTTCTTAGCCATCAGGCACACATTTTTGCCAGCAAGCCACTACACAAATTTTTGTTCCATAAAATACTGTAATCATTTACATCTAACTGACAAAATTCAGTTACACATGGGAAAACTCCTGAATCAAATAAAGTGGGTGTGCGGATGCATTTTCCACAGATAAATAAGCAATCTAAACCAGACATAAAACCCTGAAGGAGACAGTGGAGAAATGCAATATAACAGAATTTGAGTTGGCCACAAACAGCTAGCTCTCACACCCTACTCAACCTTTGGCAGCGCACACAGGAAACGTCAGGAAAAGAGACAGCAGGTAGCAAGCTGTATTTTATTTATTAACTCATAGTAGCGCCTTCCTAACTTGTTCAAATCTCAATATGCTTGTTGAGACCTCATAACTTCTAAGCACATGCTTAATTTAGTAAAGTCGAGTATAAAATAGAGGCAATTACTGAGTCTGTAAAACACTTAGTTCAACAGAGAAAAAAAGCTTCCATCTCTCTGTCTCCCAGTTTGGAGATGTTAATATATGCACAAAGTTAATGAGTAGCTATTGACTCTTGATCGATTAATCCTAAATCTGTTTTTCCTCAACCACTGTTAAAAACTGTGCCACAGTGAAATACCTACTAGACCTTTCTAACAATAATCTAATTAATCCTTAAACGCCTAACCCTCAGGAACTGACATTTCAGACAAAACTGTCAAAAAGTTTAGGACGTGGGGAACAGGAATATCTTCCCAAGAGTACTATGGACTCATACGATGAACCAAACTAAGTGAAAACATCAGTTTTGTAGAGTTGGGCAGAATTAATTGGCATCACTCACTGTTTTCAATCAAAATTCATGACCATATTTATTTTAAAATGTCTTTATTCACACAAAAGAAAAAATACTAAAATTCAGGAAAACCCAGAACTTAGACCTTCCTTTTAAAATGTTGTATTTAAAGGAGTTTAATTACAAAATTTGCAAAAGCACTTAAGCAATGAAATTAGTAGCAAATATACTTATTAATCTAACCATTCACCCGAACAGTCTTAATTCTTGTCAAAAACAAATAATGTCTTTTCCACAATAATCTGAAATGGTGCAGTCCAGGCAACTCATCTGAAAAAGATACAGAGACCACTCATACGTGGGCACATTTTTAGATCATCCCAAATAAGGATAACTGTAAATATATATATTGCTATAATATTATATATATTATA
>NW_010414854.1:0-438 GCF_000710305.1 Buceros rhinoceros silvestris
CTCCGGGGTGTGTCACCCCGCAGGGGAGGGTGCTGCAACAACTCCCCCTCCCACCTCTTCCCCGAACCTCCGCCCCGTCTCGCCCCACCCGACGCAGTCCGGACAGGCGCCTACCTTTGGGTCGTGGATGCCCGAGAGCTCCTCGAAGGTCTTGTCCCCCACCATGACGGCCGCCAGGTTGGCCGTGTAGCTGGAGAGCACCAGGAGGCAGAAGATGGCCCAGAGGTTCATGAGGAAGCGGCCGGTGCAGCACTTGGGCGTCTTAGTACAGGGTGAGGAAGAGTGCCGTCGTGTGCAGGGCCACGAAGATGCCCACCCACATGGTCCAGTGCAAGGGCCACATGAAGGCCCCGATGGGCGACGCCGTGTCCTTCGTCCTCACCAGGATGCCCAGGCTGGTGGAGCAGAAGGGGCTGGGGAAGTTGCTGACTTTGCTCC
>NW_010414854.1:530-762 GCF_000710305.1 Buceros rhinoceros silvestris
TAGGGGCTCTTCCGCTCGTACAGGGTGAGGAAGAGTGCCGTCGTGTGCAGGGCCACGAAGATGCCCACCCACATGGTCCAGTGCAATTGCCACATGAAGGCCCCGATGGGCGACGCCGTGTCCTTCGTCCTCACCAGGATGCCCAGGCTGGTGGAGAAGAAGGGGCTGGTGAAGTCGATGACTTTGCTCCGCGCCGAGTTGATGCTGAAGGAGGTGACAGCCATGTGGGCCG
>NW_010414855.1:0-237 GCF_000710305.1 Buceros rhinoceros silvestris
CCTGGGGCATGCCCCCCCCCCCCTACCACTGCCACACCACCACCGCTCACCCCGTGCTGCCCCAAAGGCCCTGACCCCCAAAACAGACCCTCGGGGCACGTGCTGCCAGCTCTGGAGTTCCCCTGGGCACACAGCCCTCCAGGACGGGGCACCGACCGCACTGTGCTGGGCACCGCTGCTGGCATCATCACGCCCCGGTGCCGCCACGGTGCCAGCTGGCATCCAAGAAAGGTGGGT
>NW_010414855.1:795-6851 GCF_000710305.1 Buceros rhinoceros silvestris
GGATCAGGGGGTTCCGGGAATGGGGGGCAGGTGTCCCCCCTGATGCTTGGGGCTGGGGCTGTGATGGCCGAGGGGTGAAGGCGTTGGACTCGAAATCCAATAGGGTTTCCCTGCGCAGGTTCGAATCCTGCTCACAGCGACAGATTTTACCCCCACGAGGCAAATCCTGTCCTCTGAGGAAGGGACCACCCAGGCAGCAGTGGGGACCCACAGCCGTGGGGTGTCTGCTGAGTTCATCTGAAGATGCTTTTGTCAGTCGGCCTTGGGCCAGCTGGGACCTGCATCGCACTTGGGGTTGTGGGACCAAGGCGTTAAAAACCATGGCAGCAGTGGGCTGGGCAGGGCGAGCAGGGCAGCTCCCTCTTCCAGGTGTCCTGGTATGGGATGTGAGCACCCACCTTGCACCACTGCTGACCCCCTGTCCTGGGCCAGCCGTGCCCGCAGGCAGACCCAGGGCTTTTCTTGGAGGGCTGGGGGGCTCTGCCAGCCCCGCAGCTGCAGACGGGGTGTGGGGAGGCAAAAAGTCATGGAGATGCTGGGGGTTGAACCCAGGGCCTCTTACATGCAAAGCAAGCGCTCTCCCGCTGAGCTACATCCCCCTGACCATGGAAATTGCGCCCAGCAGTCCTCACTGGCACCTGTGGTCCAGCTGCCCCCATGTCCACTGGGGCCAGGGCAGTTGCATGCTGTGGCCACCTCCGAGTGCCAGCCCCACTTTCTGGGAGCAGTCAGAGGGAGTCTTCTACTCCAGGATGTGCCAGAGGAAAAAGGTAGCGTCAGCCTCCTGTCACCAGACCTGCGGGTGACAGCAGCTGGGGTGCAGTGGGGCTCAGCACCCCTATCCGGACAGTAGGGCACCCCGGCTCGTTGGTCTAGGGGTATGATTCTCGCTTAGGGTGCGAGAGGTCCCGGGTTCAACTCCCGGACGAGCCCCTCTTTTGGCCACCCATCAAGGTGCAAGGCCTGGCTGTTGACTTTTATTCCCCAGGGACAACCTGCAGTCGGTGGCTTTTCAGGCTCAGTGTGACACAGGGGACTGGTCCCTGCCCCTGGGCTACAGGCCCACTGGTGCTGCAGGATGGGTGCAGGGGGCTGGGCAGGGGCAGGGGCCGTGGCCGTGGAGGGACCCCTCACCAGTGGGGTAGGTGGGCACCATGGCTCAGCTGGTCAAAGCGCCTGTCTAGTAAACAGGAGATCCTGGGTTCGACTCCCAGTGGTGCCTGGGTGCGGGGAGCTGTTTTTCCTCCCTGTCCCAAGCTGGGGATCTCTGTCCCAAGCAGAGGTCCCCAGCATCCCCATTGGACATCACGGCTCCCCTCTTCTCTGCCCCAGTCTGCCCCCTCCCAGCAATGAAGCTGTCCTGGTGCTGTCATTTTTCAGGGTAGGGCAGGGAGAGCCCTGGAGATTCTGGGGAGTGTGGGTACCGACAGCTGCACCTATGCAATGATGGAGCCCGCAGGGATGAGGGGTGCCCCTGAGGGTACCAGGGCTAAGGCACCCTCCTTTGGATGTGGGGTCCTGGGAGAGGGGGCACCTTCCTCTCCCCCTCCGGGCTCCCATGGTGTGGTGCCAAGATAGGATTTCCACTCTACCTTTTGCTCTTCCCTCTTTTATTGCAGTTAAAACGTTGATGGAAATCCTTTCCCCCATCTCTGCCCTTGCTCCCAAGGTATCCCCATCATCACGGCCTCACCCCTTGTTTGTCCCAGTCTGCTCTCCAGCAGCTTCCTCCTCTTCCTCAGCATTACCACCCCGACAGCCCCTTTCAGCAGCAATAGCTCTACACGGGTGCCGTGGTTGTGGGGAGACGTTCCTCATGCCATCTGAAGACCAGCCACCAAGCTGAGCTGAAAACCGAGTGCTTTTGCAGACACACTCTGTTTATCGAGACACAGAGCAGAGTGAATATTATCCCACAGGTTCTCCAGCTGTACGCTCAGATGTTGGTCCTGGCCACACACAGGACTTCCGTCACCGCCACACGGGATTGCCAGCCATGCCACAGGCTGAAAACCCCCTTCTTGCACCCGTGTTCGCAGCCGTTACTGACGTTTTTACACCCTCTCCAAAGGCAGTGTGAAAAGGGTGCTTGGCCGGCTGGCGAAAGAGCGGCTTGAACCAGCAGAGGTGTCTGGCCATCTGTGCTGCAGTTAACCAGTGCTCTGCAGGCCCTCCCCGGTGTTTGCATGTCTGAAGACTGCTGAGGAGTATTATTTCTTTTAAGACTCCTGTCTTTGTCCAAGCCCGTGATGGATTCTGGCTAATTCTCTGCTGCAATCATGCAGCCAAGACATATATTTTCTTAGTGCCTCCTCCCAGATTTTCTTCTGAATTTAGAATCTACCAGTGATGGTTTTGGACTTGCAATTACGATATTAAGCGAAGTGTAAAATACTTTTCTTGGCATAATGTAGAATATAAATATCTTTAACCTCAGTTTCAGGTTCTCTTTATTCCCCTCGGAGATGCCCGGTCCCTTTCATAGGTAGGATCGGGACTAAGAGCACCCCAACACCATCCCCACCCCGCCGCCCCCTTTCCAAGATACACAAGTGAAGCAGGGCCAAGAACACTGCTCTGCCCCCCAAGCCTTCAGACGGAGAACACGGAATTATTGCTCTGGGCAGATGTTCCCATCAAGCCCCCAACCTTCGTTCCCCTTCCCTCCCCCTCTGCAGAGACCCAGCGCTTCACCGTCACTGGGCAATCTCCAGCACCAGCAAGGGCTCCAACTAACTGTCTCCCACCAAAGTCCAAAGAACTTTTTGCCATGACATTTTCATGTCTCCCACTGGCCCCTGGGCCAGGGCTTGAAATTTAAGGGCTACTGATTTTTGCCGTCCCACTGTAACACCACGCACACAGGAACGCTGCCACCCCACCCAGCTTTTAAGCCCTGACTGCCTGTGTGAGAGAGCAGCAGAGCCTCTACGTGGGGCAGCGATGCTGGAGTCTGAGTGAGTCCTTTCACAGTCACCACTGACCAAGGACCAGCAAGCTCTGATCAGATTTTGAAGAACGCTTTCAAGAACATTTACTATTGTTACTTTTAAAAGACTATTCACCACCAATCGCGTTTGCTCCGTGTAACCTATGCTGAGCAGATACAGCAGGAACTTGTCTGTTCGAGCTTCCTAGTTCTTCCCAGCAGCATTCTGAACAGGGTCCTGCAACCACTTCTGCGTTGTTCAGAAGCCCCTGAGATGCCACACCTCAAGGAGTCACCTCCCCTCTGCAAGCGACTGCAGTGTCACCGGATGCAATGGCCAGCAGTGCTCACGGGCTCCAAGGCATCACCAGTTCATCAGTGGCTTTGCTAAACACCCCCTTGCATGCAATCAATGTTTTTATTCCACTTTTGTCTCTGCCATCTCACGGCCCAACTCTAATCCTTACAAAAGTGTTAAGAGCACCCCCTGAGAAAGCAGCGCTGCAAGAGCCAGGCTCCGAGCGCGTTCACCACAGCATAGACTCTCCCAGCAGCTGGCTGTGGAAACGAGCAGGAATCATCAGCACAAAGCCGCCGAGGAGCCTCCGACACCGCTCCTGCAGGCTGTCTCGGGCCATGTATGGAAGAGCTGCTATTGTTAGTGCCACTCAGGAAATATTCCGGGGAGTGTGTAATTGTTTACCCTCAGACTCTTTTATCAACATTTAATTAACTGCAGTCACAACACATGTTCACCATTAATATTTTAAATTACTGAGAGTTTTTTAAATCTATTCAGTCGGCCTTGTTAGAAACTTCCATCAAAGGTTTTGAGAGTGGCAGGACCTTCTCCTGTGCTTGCAAAGCTAGCCCTTTCTTGTTTGAGGGGCTTCAGGAACGATTCTGCATCACTTCTACTTTTCATGCCCATGGCAGTAGAAAGGGGACTGTTTCTAAAAGTTATCTGACGATGATTTAATTTTCTTCCTTTGTAAACAGCTCTGGGCACTTCTAAAACACTGCTTGACCCAGCGACAACAAAGCTGTTGTCATGCAGTCCCGCCGCAGAAAACGGTTACTTTGGGTTCGGCCACATCTTCCAAACACAGTTTCATCAGTCATTTCACCCCGCAGAAGCCACAATGAGAAACATCTTGCATCTAAAATCCAGAGACCACTTCTAAAAGCCTAGAAATTTTCTCCCGCTTGGCTTCTCTGGCTGGACCCCCTCTGCTGAAGTGATGAGCGGCAGCTTCTGCACCTTGTAAATGGGAACGTACCTAACCCGAATGTGCTGAAAGACCGGAGACCTGGGAGGACTGCAGATGGAAGTCATTTTACAGTGCCTGGGTTTTGCTGAGAAATTGGTCAGGGCTCCAAAAATTAGCAAAAAAAAAAAAAAGCCCCTTTTCCTTTTGAAGATTACTTTAGAGGCTTGCAAGAAGCTTCATGATTTGGGTCACAAGGCTTGGAGTTGAACATTCTCAGCCTATGCTCTAGACAGTCTGGCTATGTAGCACGCCTCGTCGTTGAAGATTTCATATTTGTGGTTTTACAGGGTTTTAAAGGAGTTATTCTGACAGTTTAAGCGGACGTTAACTAGTCCTGTTGTTCCCATCCATCTCCTGCAAATCCTGACAACTAAATCAGTTACAATTAACACTGCATTCCTTCTGTGCGTTAGTGCGCTCACGGTTGATCGAATCTGGAAACCTCATTCCATTAACACCAAGAAGCCTGCGCAATTTTCTCTGAAGCGGTTGTGGCTTTCTGCACATATATTCAAGCCTCTCCTTTTCCTTCCTGACGAACTTCTCTCCTTGCAAATGTCAAGCTGCTCGTGGTTCTGCTGCCATCCTCCTTCCAACGCAGCATAAGTAGCTGGGCTCCAAGCCTGTGGACGCACTCTGCACCTCAGTTTTAGGATCAGGACCTGTATTTGTTTGACTATTCAGTGCTTTCACTATTTAATAGGGAAACTAAGAGCTGAAGAGATGCTTTAACTAGGTTTGCAGTTATTCTGCAGTTATTCCATCCACGACTGATAATGAATCGCAATATGCTCGTGCTTCCCTCCCAATGTGTTTATCAACAGCATCTGTTGATCTGGAGAATGTTAGGACTACTACTAGAGGGCTATCCAGAGTGTACTGAAAAGTTGGTTTTTCCTAGGCGGGAAAGGACTTCAAGGGTCATCCAAGACAGGCTTGACTCCGTACTCTCTGGCTTCCTTCGCTGAGGGCAGCAAGAATTTTATCTACAGGTAGAGCACAACCAGCGATGATGACCCCACTGAAGCCTGTGCACCCTTGTAGGTGTAATTCAGAAACACTGCGCCACTCTTTTATCACCACTTCCCCCCAGGTATTGGTGCCAAGGTGGCCTCTCCTCATCCATCTCTTTCATGAGAGAGCTTTCCTGTATACAGAAAAGGTTAACACAAATGAACAAAGACTCGGACCGTTGTGATAAATGCAGGTTTGTGCATCTGGTGCTCCTGGAACAAGAGCAGTTTGCAAGTAAGAGATGTGCTCGGATCAGTCCTTTATTATAGCATCACAGGGCTGCCTTTACACAGCCATTCTGGATCTGCTTCCAGTCAGGTCAAGGACAGGTACTTGCTTGTGAAGCTACTCGCAATCCAAAAAGATATGAAACCCAGGCATGTTTTCTAAATAATAAAAAAAAAAGCCCTTCCTCCCCTTCTCAGTAATGCATAGCTGTAACCTGTAGCTAGTAATAGCAAACCAGTTCTAAAGAAATGCTGTAAAAACCATCCCAGCTATGTGGCATCACTACTACGAGCTAGAGAGCTGTATTTTGGTATTAGTCCTGATGACAGAGATAAGCTCTACATAAAGCTAAATATATTGTAAGGGTGAGAGCGAAAAGATGAGTTTCCTCTTATGCATTTCAAAGCTACGCCACTGCAATAAATCAAACCAGATCCACCCCACCACACTGTTCTGACTGGCCGGTGTAGCAGTAGGGTCCCAGGCACCAGCGTCCAGGAGCAGCTCCTGGTACCTTTGTACTACTTGTACGGAGGAGTTCCTTGAATCATCCCACTTTTCTAATTAGGCTGAGCAAGGAATTACTGTTAAACTTTTTGCTAAACCCCAGTTTT
>NW_010414856.1:0-205 GCF_000710305.1 Buceros rhinoceros silvestris
CCCCGGGAGCGCTCGACACGCACCACAAAGCGGCTGTTGACCTTCTCCAGGATCTGCTTCTCGTTCAGGGCCATCGCCTCCCCTTTCCGCTTCTTGATCCGCTTCTTCTCCAGCTTCTTGCAGGCGTACATCTTCCCCGTGGCCCGCACTTGGCAGGCACACACCCGGGGGGGGGACAGTGGCGGGCACCCACCAGCCACCACTG
>NW_010414856.1:447-732 GCF_000710305.1 Buceros rhinoceros silvestris
GAAACGCACAGTCCCGGGCACGTCACCACCAGGACACCACAAAAGACACATTGGACCCCCCTCACACCCCATGCCAAGACCCCTCAGACCCTCCCGGACCTCCCCCTTCACCTCTCCAGGTACTTCCACTGCAGGAACCGGTCAAAGTACATGCTGTCCCGGTAGTCGGCGAAGGGGTCCCCGCTCAGGTACTCGTGCAGGGGGCTGTGCAGGGAGAGGGGACGTTCAGTGTCGCCCGCAGCCCCCCGGCCACCCGTCCCCAGGCAGGGCACTCACCGCAGGCAG
>NW_010414856.1:1046-1294 GCF_000710305.1 Buceros rhinoceros silvestris
CTGGGTGACGTGGTCCACCAGCATGCCCAGAGAGCGGGTACATGGCTCTGTGGCCAGCAAGGGACCCCTCACCACGGCTCCCATCCTCCCTCTGCCCGGTGTGGGGAAAAGGGGGCAACCCCTGGGACTCACCTCCTGCTTGAGGAACCGGCGGATGATTTCCTCGCCCATCTCCTTCCGCTTCTCATCCGGGGAGAGCTCGTAGCCAGCCTGGGATGACCGGGGAGAGGGGGGGACTGCAGACACAG
>NW_010414857.1:0-15547 GCF_000710305.1 Buceros rhinoceros silvestris
CAGCCCTGAGGCAGCTAGGGTGCCGCTGCTCCTTGGGCTTCAGCTGTCTGCCCACCTTGTGATGTGCTGCTGTGGCCCCGGAGTGGGGAGAGTTGCTCTCTCTCTTCCTCCCTTGGACTTCAAGAGCACCTAAGAAAGCCTGGGAACTGGGAAGGAGGTTTCGTCACTTGTCAGCCCTAGACATCTGCTGGGCAGATGAGATTCATGTCAGGCAGGTGACATTACAGGAGAAGCCACCGGGCTTGCTTCATCAAAGGCAGAAGGCTCATTGCATGCAGTCAGGCGTTGGTCTTTGAGGGCAAGAACTCTGCTGCTGGAGTAACCGCCACGGTGTTACTGGTGACATGCACAGGTGTACAGATGGTGAAGTTGTGAGTAACCCTGGATGCAAGGGTTAGTGATGTGGGTGAGGTTTTGGCTGTCTGAGTTAAACCTATGGCATCTTTTAAAATTACATGCTCCAAAATGGGAAGATTTTGATCTCCCGTCAAGATTTGTCGAGGCAGAATGGCAGGAGTTGAAGATCATCCCTCCCTCCTATTTTTCCATTACGAACTGGCTAGAACAAAGAGAGCTAACGTGAAAAACGACAGAAAGGGGGTTGCTACGAAAGGCTTTCACATACTAAGAGGGTTTTTAACCATAAGGAAAGCCTTCCAGAGCAGAGGGTGAAGCAAGCATGAGTCTGGCCAAGCTTCAGTAGTAGGAGAATAGACGTGGGCATTATCTGTGGTGGTTGTCAAGCGTGCTTTTGATGTCTATACAGAGAATACGAAGGGAGAAGGGAAGGGACTTAAAATTTCATACCCTGTAACAGAGACGAAGAACACGATGCTCTGAAAGGTGTGCCAGAATTACAGGGTAGGAGATCCTGAAGTTTTTCTACCTAATCTTACCTAGTGACCAATTTTCAGAAACTAAGGGAGATTTCATGGAGTTGGTGATTGATAACAACAAGCACTGCAGAGCTCAAGGAGGATGAGACCCTGTGTGTTGTGTCCGAATGTGATTGTTCCTGCTGTCCACATGCAGCAGTAATGACATGGCAGAAGATTTCTTTCTCACGTCAGATGTTCCTGTAGAGTTACTCTTTCTTATGAAGAACTGATAATTTTGCAGTTTGTGCGGTTTACTGCACAGTTTACTGCTGATGTAAATTGAGTGCATGTATGGCAATAAAAATCCTGTGTTTGGCTGTTTTAACATAAATAATTTTCTCTTATCTTCAGCCACCAAAAATACAGAGCTATTTTGAAGAAAGAAAAACGAAAAAAAAAGCGGCAGGCACTTGCCAAGCTCAGAGACTCAGGTAACTGAGTTTTGTATTGTCAGTGGAACTAGTAGTGATTCATTTTGTTTTTTAAAAGGATCTAATTTTGTATATCTTTCCTGACTGTAACATCCAGTTATTTAGATGCATTGTTTCATGTTTTTCTCTCAGAAGCTACAGAAAAGGATGAATCGGTGTCTGAGGAGGAAGAGGAAGAACTGGAAGAGGATGATGATGACGATGAAGAAGAAAAAAAACTTGAGGCAGAAAGGTGAAAAACCTCGAAAATACCATATATGCAGTAGCTATGTTTGTACTCAATTCCAGTTTGATAGTTTGAAAAGTTTCAATATATTCTGTGAAACAGATCCCTTTTTTTCCTTTTTGTGTATTTCAGGCTACATAGTTTTTCTCTAAAGCCCGAACGATTCCTATGGAATTTTCCCTTTTAAAGAAGATTAGATAAGCTGTAGTTATCGCTGAACTTATAAATTCGAACTGTATACATGACAATTGCATCAGTTACGGGTACTCATTAACTTTTGTCTACGTGCTCTCTGGTTTCCTTGGTAGACAAAAACTACATGAGCAGTGGTTGCTGAGAGAAGAAAAGGCCCAAGAAGAGTTTAAGCTTAAGAAAGAAAAAGAAGAGGCTGCAAGAAAGCTTCAAGAAGAAGAAGAGGTGATGTATAAACTGAGGGTTACAGTTGTATCTGGCAGCAGGGTAGGCTTAGTGTAGTATCTTGTACTGTTCTGTAGTGGGCCCAGTTTTCTCGATGTTGGTATGTTTGAAAGCATAAGCTCTTCTTTCTTCAGTTCTAAACCAAAAAGGAAAAAAAAATTAAAAGTGTTTTTGTCCAAAGGTTTAGTTGCTCATGAGAGGACAAAAACTTAATGGTCAAGCAGTCTTAGAACACCAGGTTGGAAGGTAGCATCATCTGATCCAACCTTTCTTGGGAAAAGCACAGACTAGGTAAGATGGCCCAGCACTCTGTCCAGTGGAACCTTCCAAGTATCTGATTTTGGGCACTCTACCACTTCCTGGGAAGATTATTCTAATGGCTGATTGTTCTCGTGAAATATTTCCTCTTGTGTCCAGCTGAAATCTCCCCAGGAGTAACTTGTACCCGTGACCCCTAGTCTTTCCCATGTGGCTCCTTGTAAAAACAGAGTCTCCATCTCCTATGTAGCCACCCTTTAAATTCTGGAACGTGGTGACAAGGTCTCCCCTGAGCCGCCTTTTCTCCAGGCTGAACAATCCCAGTTCTCTCAGCCATTCCTCATACGGCCGCTTCCCAGCCCTTTGCTCACCTTTGTGATCCTCCCCTGGACCTTCTGCAGCCTGTCCCTATCTGTTTGGTATAGCGGGGACCAAAACTGGACACAGCATTTCAGGAGCTGTAACGCAGCACGATAGTTTTGAATTTGACTGATAATAAAGCATTTGTTTCATTAAATAATGTTTTTAATTTTTTTTTTAAATCGTAAAGAGGAAGATCAAAGAAGAATGGGAAGAGCAGCAAAGGAAAGAGAGAGAAGTAGCACAGCAGAAGCAACAGGAGAAGAGAGAGAGAGAGGTGATTCCTTGCAGTGGGAGGATAAACATGTTCCATATCCTCTTACGTTATCAGATGCATCAGTCCATGCGTGTTGAAGAGGTTTTTTTATTGTAGTTAGCAAACATACAAATGTGTTAGTTACTTCTCTCCATTCTGTCCAAATTCCTGACACTATTATTCACTGTTACAGAGGATCTAGTGAATCCATAAACCTGAAAGGGTAACTAGTTTTAACACATCCAGTTGTTAATAGCAGGTCATTTTTACCTCAGTTAATGACAAAGGCCCGCTGTGAATGCAGGTACTGCTATGTGCGCTTTCTGCATCACGAGTTAAAGATAATCTTTGCTTATAATGTCCCAGCTGAACACAGTCAGCGTTGAGAAAATGTCCACTGAGGATATGGAATATGTAATTACATTGCTGCTGTTCCTTAACACGCTTCTTAATCGAACGATGTATTACAGCTCTTCTTTACCTGACTCATCCATCAGGACGTATCTTTTTTTCAGAGCTCCTCGGGTGGAAAAAAAAATAATAATGAAGATACTAGTCCTTGATAACATTTCTGTTGACAATACGTTCTTCTTAAGTTTTAGAATTTGAATGGCCTGGATGTAAGATGTCCTGTGCAGAAGTGAGAGGACTGGCCTATCGCCAGTGAAGGGTGATCGCAGCTCTCTAGGATCCAGTCATAGCTTCTCCAGAACTGCGAAAGATTCCAGTCAGTGAAATGACTGTGTCGCTGCTGTGCCTGTTAGCCACAGCAGGAACAGAGACGTGAGCAGAGTCTTGTCTCTTGCATTTAGTAGTGGGTTGCGTCACTGAATATCTAACGCTTGCATGAGGAATGAAAAAGGACAGCAGTTGTTGTATTTCCTGTCTTCTTCCTGTGTTGTGTCCGTTTCTCTCTTCGCAGAGCAGGGAGAGAAAAGGATGGTCTCGTCCTTTATTTAAGGTTGAGACAGAGTTCCAAGAGACTTGAACCATGGTAGCGGTGGGATTTTGTTCCTTCCCTCTCCTTGTGTCTGGGTTTGCTTAAGCCCTCAGTGGGCTAATTTGGTTTCCTGAACTAGATGGAAGCCAATTTCTTTTCTGTGGGTTTGTTTGGTTTTAGTTCGTTAGGGGTTTTTTTCTGGATTACTATTTTAACAGTTTAGTGAGTTAAACTGGCTCATAGAGGGCACTGACAGGCACTCGGAAGCAAACTGAGTACCCAGCTGGGAGGAGAGCCACTGTTTCTGCAGCAGAAAGCTTTTCAATTCATTTGGCCTGTCTCTTGAAACAGCAGTCTATTCAAATTCTGACTTACTGTTTCTAAAAATATGGTTTTTTTCCTTCCTAAGATAATAAAATAGATTTTTCTGGTTTGGTGGGGTTTGGTTTTTTTTTTTTTTTCTTGGTTGGTTGGTTTGTATTTCTTTACTAGGGTAGATAATATTTGACATACTTGATGATTAATACCAGATGCTGTCTGGGTCCTCATCTTGGATTGAATTTTTTAAATTTTTATTTGCTGTTCCTCTTTTTTAAATTCAATTAGTTCTCTTCCAAGTTAGAACAATGCTAGCACATTTTCTGGTATTGGTTATGTTTAGATGTCTTTTTTTTTCTTGGAACTTCCTGGAGCGATTTGTGAGAACTAATTTCCAGCCAGTTTTGAAGAGTAACTTTATTGTCTTACTCAGCCGACTTAGAAGAAGGAAGGGGAAGAATATCCTTACTGTTTTCCTGTATTTGAAAGGCTAAACGCAGTGAACTTCTTAAAGTTTCTTAGCAGTTACATGCTTTGCTTTCACAGACTCACTAAGCAATGTGTTTTTCTATGTGTTACACAGAACGTTCTAAGTTGAAAAGTATAGTGCAGCTAAATGATTATGAACTTAACTGTAACCAGACCGAGTACTAGAGCAGGAGATATATTTAATTTGCCTGGCATTTAGAGTAGAATATCATCTGCATGAGGGTCTTGTCTGATGTATCCTTTAACGGCTTTGGTAGTACATGAATTGCTCCGGAGCAAAAGTAGAACTTTAAAGCAAACCCCATCGAGCTTTTGTTATGCATAATCATTCAGTATGGTACATTAGGTTCTTAACTAAAGAAACCAGATGTTTTGCCTGTCCTCACTAGTCCTGTGTTTGCACCATTTATAGGCAGCTGTACAGAGGATGCTGGATCAAGCCGAAAGCCAGGTATGCTCGGAGACTTTTTGAAAAAGAACTCAACAGTAATTTAATTTCTGTCCAGTGTTTGCCTTCTAGCATGGTGTCCATCTGCTCTCAGGAACATAATGGTCTGAATAAATGTAGTATGTAGTGGCTCGCATGAGCTGTAAACAACTATTTACTGGGTGGAACATAATTAAGCGTATTTCTGGCTGGTTGGTGGCAGTGCAGTTGTGCATGCGTGTCCTTGTTCAGGAGATCTGAGTCAAAATGAATCTGGAAATACTGCTGTGTGCTGTTAAAAAAACACTATGCATGATGGTTTATTTGCGAATTAGAATTCTAAATAAATCTGTCAGTCCTTCTGGGTAGCAAGACAAATTTGTCTTTTTAAGCAGATGGCAGGCTCTACATAAAAGGATTCCGCAGTAGAGGAGGGCACAGATCCTTAAGGAAAAGAATAAAAATAAAAAGATGGGGGAGAGAGAAGCTGACTGCCGAGGTGCCTGGGAGAGCACGGATCTCAAGCTGTCAGTGTGTAGTAAAGAAGACAGTTTTCGTTTGAATCTTAGGGAGGATTAACTCAATCTTTCCTGTTGCCTTAAAGAATCATTTGGCTTTTTTTTCCTGTCACATGGTTAAACTTCTGAAGATTTCTTCTCTGCTTAAACCATTGCATGAATCTGAAGATTAAGTTTTAACCTAGTTAACCCATTGTATGTTGATTTCCATAGCTACATCAGAGTTGCATTCCGTTCCAAATTAGGCTTAAACCATTCTTTAGGTAGGAAATCTAACTCTTATTTCATAATATGGGTAGAAAAATGCTCTGGGCTACTACCTGCCCAGAGTTTGAGATCTATTAGCCATTTCTGCAAAGAAATAGGCAGAGGTGTGGTATGTTAGAAATTTCATTATAGTGTCAATTCAGGTTTCAGTTACTTAGTGTTGAAGTGACGGTGCTGTTGTGTTGAACGAAAATTATGGCTGGGAGTCATGAACAGAACAGGTAGCAGGGTCAAATGCTGCTTGTAAATGAACAGAGTTTTCATTTGATTTTAAATGAGAACTTAGGCTAGTCAGCTTTACAGATCTTTTGGTTACAAAATGAAAATTCTCTTTTTAAAATGTGTCCTTTTTTTGTGGTCAGGGAAGGTTTGCAACTTGATAATCCCATTTTTAATTATAGAAAAGTTAATGGCCCGAGATGATCAGTAGGGAGGCTTTTACTTCCAGTGCTAACTAACGATGAATTTCATTTTTTTTTTGTAATTCTGGCCTTTGGTAGGTTACTTTTATTTTAGCCTTTTCTAGCTGCATAAAAAGTAATAATGATACCTCTACCTGGCTTTGAGCTGTTGCAGAGATGAATGAGTAAATGGTCTTAGCTCTCTGTCTGCCGGGTGTATGAAGTGCTGCTCAGCGGGTACTGGTGTGAAGTATGTAACGGGCAGAGTTGCATGGAAAGAACCTGTCCCAATATTTGTAATTCCTGTGGATAACAAATGAAATTGCTGTTTGAGGAGCAAATATGTTGCAACTCTTTTGGTTGTAAAATCTTAAGATGCTTTTCCTTTAGCAAAAGAAAGCATCCAGTTTCTTTTTTTTTGTTTGTTTTTGTTTTGTTTTGTTAAAAAAAATCATGAATATAGACCTGTTCTTAAAACAGGTTCTTGAAACTGAACCAATATCCAGAAAAGAGGTTTCCATCACCAGAGACCCAAGGCACTGGGCAACTTTATAAAACAATGCTTAAAATAGGTTCACCTTGCCTTGTAGTAACATGGTGCTCATAATTGCATATGGATTTAATTGGTAGTTTTGTTTTCACACTATATTTCTTCATTCTTTTCTGACTTACGTGTATTTTAATGGTTTTTCTACAGCTGGAGAATGGTGTGACCTGGCATAACCCGGAGCCCCCAGAGAATATAGGAACAGAGAAGGACAGAGCAAATTGCCCATTCTATATTAAAACAGGTTCCTGCCGATTTGGAGACAGGTAATCAATTGAATATTTAACAGCACTGAAGTGTTTTGGAGACGTGGCAGGGAAGCAACTAATTACTTTGAACGTATTTGAATGTGGTTTTGTTACTGATAATTGAGAGCAAAAGCGTTGCCTGACTGGAATTGAACCGCTTATTGTTATGGCGTATTAGTGATGGTGCATCCTGGTGACATTGACTTTTCCCTAGCTCTGACACGGAGGAGGGCACAGATAGGAGGGCCACTCCGAAAGCGCTGCCTGCTATTCTCTTTTGTTGGCCCTCAACATCAGAGGCACATGGTGGTGGTGTGGCAGTAAAGGTTGAACCTTACCACCATTAAATCCTGTTGCCATGTGACAGACGGCAGCAGAGGGACAGTCTGACAGCATGGCCTCTGACGTGGCAGTGCGTATGAAGCAGAGTGTGTAACTGAGTTCCTCCATGTGGGAAAATTGCACCCACTGACACTCATCAATGCTGCTGAACATTCGTGGAGACCAAGCAGTGGGTGACGGCACAGTGAGGGGGTGGGTGGCGCATTTCAGCAGAGGCGACGGTGGTGGTGGGTCCGCTCCACCAGTGCAGATTTTTATGAGCCTGGCATGCAGGCTCTTGTTCATCACTGGTGAAAGTGGAGACTGTTGAAAAGTAAGTGTTTTGTAGCTGAGAATTTGCTCTGTCTAACAGTGTCATTGTGTTCTTTGTATCTGTCGTAGTTTCCATGGAAATACAACATAAATAGGAGGCATTACTTTGAGAGCGAGCTACGTATACTCAGACAAAATTTCTGTTATTAGTACAGGCCTGATATGTCAGATGTTGTTTTTTAAATCTTGTCTAATTTGCATGTGCTGCATCACGTAAAAAATAAAATCAAATCTTAAATGGACTACAGCAAGTTAGGTGACATCTGCAGAGCTGGGAAATCTGTTGTGTAGCTTCCAGAATTCTCCTGTCTGTAAACTGTTTAAATGTGCTACATGTTCATTCTTGATTTTAGTTTACTGTTATGGGTGCCCTATATTGGAAGGGAAATATAGGAAGGACAACAAGAGGATCAGAGGTGAGGAACAGCTTCTGTAGGAAGAGTGGCTAATTAGTTTGGATGTTACTTTCAGGGAGATGATGGAAGAGGGCTGTGGTGGATGAACACTGAAATCACGAGTAGGATGGGAAGGATTATTTGCTTTTATTATGAAACAGTTTAATTTGGATGGGAAGGATTATTTGCTTTTATTATGAAAGTTTAACTTGGATGGGAAGGATTATTTGCTTTTATTATGAAACAGTTTAATTCGTTTTCTCTTGAGTGTTTACCAGCTTTTTTTTTTTTTGAAAGAAAAAGAAGTACTTTCTTATATGGAACAAATGGCAAAACTTGTTGCCAGAGGATGTAGAGAAAGCTAAAAGTATAAATGGATCACAGGTTCATCAGTGACCATTAAACATGATGACCCAAATGCAGCATCTGGCTAGAAGATCCCTGTGTTTTTGTGTGTATTACGGAGCAACAATAGCTCAGCAGGGAAAGACTGGTACTTTTTACGTGAATCTTCAGCCTGAATTAATAAGGCTGTTTTATTAACTTGTATCATTGAAACATGTGGAGTCCAGCTATTGCCGTTTTCTTTATCCCAGAAGTAGTTTCTTTTAGTCTGATGTATGTTGTGGATAATTATGTGATAATTCAACTCCATGGAAGCCTCAAGTGCTCATCTTTTTTCTATTCTGAAATACGCGTTGAATTCCTAAATAAAACTTTGGCCAGCTATTTCACTGCAGACAGCAGTTTTGCTTTTCAGATTTTAGTTCTTTGTAATTTTTGCGGTAGTTTCAGTGGTAGTTTATGGAGGTAACCTCCTTGGATTAATTACGGGTTGCATAAAAACCAGTTTTGCTTTGCACTATGAATAGCCTTGATAAATAAGAAACATCATATTCTGCCCTTCCTCTCTCACCAGTACTTGTTGATCTCAGCTACCTCTCCTTCATCTTCCTTCCTCCTCCTCACATACCTGCTTCCTTCATATTCTGGTCATTTTAACCTCTGGTGTTGACTGTAAGTTGAAGGACTGAGGTAAGGCTAGGGTAAGGAC
Organism: Buceros rhinoceros silvestris; assembly: GCF_000710305.1. Lineage (NCBI taxonomy): Eukaryota > Metazoa > Chordata > Aves > Bucerotiformes > Bucerotidae > Buceros > Buceros rhinoceros. The sequence goes on from NW_010414857.1 coordinate 9,085, forward strand.
TAGAAGAATGGGTTAGGAGCTGAAGTGGACTACAGCAGTGAAAAACAGAGAGCCAAGTTTATCAGTAAAATAATAGTTGAATCTTGCCAAAGCTGACTGTGTTTTGAAGAAGCTAAGGTTGGCTGAGTTCACTGTTACTAATTTCGCAGTAATTCAAACCCTAATATTTTGTAGTAATACTGGATTTTGGGGTCATTCATTTTCCTGGAGGTTCCTTTTGTTCTGTCACGTGTTACATTCATTTTGTGTGCAGACAATATTGAGTTCTATCACTCCAATACAACAGTGAAATGAGGCAGCTTCTAAAATGTAAAAAAAAAAAAAAAATCAAAATCATTGTCTCCGGTTTTAGTTTGGGGTTTGGAGTTTGGGTTTTGTTGGTTGTTTTTTTGAAGTCTGAGCTGTCAACAACAAAGTGAGAGTCTATTCCTGACTGACTGGATGCAGAAAGAAACTTCCTATCTGAAGTCTAGGTTGTGATTGACTGTTTCAAGACCTGACCTCCCTCCAATTTGTCTGTGCTTTGCTGGTGCTACATAAAGAGAGTAGACTAGTCTGACTGTTTTTCTGATCGTGTCACGAAAAGGAGAGATGGGTTGGAGAGTGCACGACCCAGTTGCTTGGGGGAGTGTTTGAAACGGAGATGGTAAAGCACCGTGAAATAAACATGGAGGCTAGCGTTAATGTTCTTAGCGAATCCAGAGGTCTGTAGGGGAGAACTGTATTTTGGCGTGTGGGGGAGGCAGCCTCAGTATGATGGATGGGGAGGGAGATCTAATGCTTCCGTGGCTGCCAAGAAGATGCAGATTAAGATAAGACTGACTTAGAAGAATCATTTCCAGAAGTGGAAAAATACCAGCTTCAGGTCTAAACATGCTCTCCTTCCCTCACTGCCTCTTCCCACCCCCACATAATGAGAACTTCAGTAAAAGTTTTTCAGTTTCCAAAAAGAAGAGCAGGGATTTGCTTTAAAGTGCCTTAAAAATTGTCAGTAGTCCTTCTATAAAGCCCTTTAGGAATGAGGAATGCATTTAACCCTGTAGCCTAAAAGACATCTAGCTCCTGTGATGTTACTGGTGTCTATAGCTTTTGCAGGCATACTTTTTTTTTAAGCAAGAATGTATTTATGCGTGGCAGAAAGCATTAAGCTTATATGCAAACTCACTGCCAGAAGATTGGTTTCAATGGTTGAAATATGTTGATCGTCCACTAATGGATTTTCTTCTGTAATAGCTGTTACTCAAAGTGAAGTTTCAGCGAGTGCCTCTTCTGCTGAAAGTGCTGATCTTTCTGCTTTTCTTTCCTCACTACAAATGTCCAGGTGTTCTCGCAAGCATAACTATCCAACATCTAGTAAGACACTACTCGTCCGAGGGATGTTCATTACTTTTGGCATGGAGCAGTGCCGGAGAGATGACTATGACACGGACGCAAGTCTTGAGTACAGTGATGAGGAGACCTACCAGCAGTTCCTGGAGTTCTACGAAGACGTGCTCCCCGAGTTTCAGAATGTGGGAAAGGTTGTTCAGTTCAAGGTACGCATTTGAGTGCAGTAGCTTGTTAAATGTGTAACGCACACCACACAGTGCCTTGTATGAGCCTCAACAGGAATTCTGTCCAGCATGCCCTAGTTAAAGCCCGCGTACATGAGAGAACTCCACAGTATCGTTACAGCAAACTGCATCTCCCTTGTCACCTGTAAACTTGCCACTGCTGTTACAGAGCGTTGTCTTACTCCAGGTGAATCCTCTCTCCCATTCACCTGAACTGTTATAACAGTTCGTGCTTTTGTATTGCAAGTTATTCGTACTGCTCAACAGTCCGCTCACCTCAGTCCCTTGTTTACTTAGCCTGTGATAAACTCCAGAGGGTCCACTAATACTGTTAGACAACATAAATATATCTGGGCTATTGTATTTGTGCCTAAGGAATTACATAGTGGGGATATAAAATGTACTTGGAATATACACCCAAACAACGTCATATTAGAACTGGCTGGATAACATAAAATCAAATTACAATGAATTGAAAAGGCAGCAGGTATTTCAGCGGGAGGAATTACAAAAACATAAGTTACGTAAGTGACGTTGATATTTGTCATCCATCCTTAGTTTGTGTGCTTTGTTGGCTGGGTGTTTTGTACTGAATTTCTCCCACTTATATTGTGATTTCTTGTGGGGGAAAAAGAGGGACCTGTAAATGGAGTCCTCGGAGATGAATGGTGTGTGTTAACAGTCCCACTTGCCCCAAAATACGCACCTCGGATGATGCAGTCTCATTGTAGGAGAATCTACTGCAGCGTCCCTTTATACTCACCATTCCCGAGTGTTCTCCTGCAATCGCCAGGAGGCACACCGTGCCTTTTCTCCTTTTGTTTCCATCTGCTGACAGCTGCTTCAGAACTGAGGTGGCATTAGCATTTCAAGCAAGAGCAAAGTGGAAAAAGTGAATTTTCAGTGGTTATATAATGAACTTTGTAGGTAAGAAACCTTCACTTGTTTGGAGTGGCATCCTGTCCAGATTTTGACTCATGGGATATTAGCAAGCTGTGCTCCATCCTAGAAGACGGGATGTAGATTCCTAAGGCAGCACAGATTGAAATGCTGTTTCACCATCAAACTCAGATCCTCGACTTTGTATCGTTGCTATATGCAGCTGTGCTAAGAGCTTTTAGCGTGCTGTTTCTTCTGGAATTCTGAAGCAATCGTGCAGCTGTAATACGATTCTCATGGGCACGTTCATTATATTAGAGATGCTCAGGAATCACGTGTCAGCTGCAGGGACCTTAACTGTGATTGATCTGCGTCTCTGCTACCATTTAAAATCAGGTTAAACACACCCCTCTTCCAGCTGACTTCCCCTTCCAAGGTAGTCCAAGGTTTTATTCTTGCTGTTCTTTCTGGGAAGCTACTCCAGAGTCTGGCAGATCCTGACAAAACACACTTTCTTCCCTCACCCAAAGTCATTCTCTCTTGTTCTTGTGTTGATGTTGTTTATCTCAAATAATTTGACTGCTTATTCTGCAGTTTTTAATTTATACAAGTGCTTTGTTGTTGTGTCTGAAGCTCTTGCCTAATCCCGTGCACAGAAGGGTATTCTCTGAGGGTCAGTCAGGGTTCAGTGATTAAAAGAGCTGCTTGCCGCTTTTGGTGGGGATGTCAGGAGACGCCTGGGGGCAAAAGAGGCTGAGTTCACAGTTCCGCCCTGGAGCACCGAGTTCTAGCCTGCTTGGCCCTACCTGTCATGGAATCTTTTATAAAAGGTTTTTGGAAGTTAAATGGTTTATTTTTGAGATCCTAAATCATTACAAAAAAGGTGTTTCAGAACTGTACAGTGAAAGCTAGTGATTTCAGCTTTTTTAACCCATCTCACAGGAATGCTGTGAAGATAAATTGCTCTGTAGATTCTCTTGCCATAATGAATCTCACATTTCCACATGAGGATACTACTAATTGTTTTCAGAGCAGGATTATGTTGTTGCACAGTAGGTTTGGCCCAGACAAGTGCAGGACAGTTGAGTACTAGCTGTCTTGTGGACTAAGTGAAACAGAGGTCGCAGAGTTAGTCAGAGCATAATGCTAGAAACACTGAGATGTAAGCCAGGAGGGCTTTTGTTTTGTTTTGTCTAAAACTAAGTGTTCGGAAAAAAATCATACATAAGTTCATACTGCTGCACTGTCATAAATCGGAACGGCTGCCATCTCGGCACGTGTGAGCGGCTGTATAGCATAACCTTCCCCTGTGCTAACTTGACCTTTCCATCCCTTTAGGTCAGCTGCAACTACGAGCCTCACCTGAGAGGAAATGTGTACGTCCAGTACCAGTCGTAAGTACTCTCAATCTTTCTAAGTTTTAGAACTAAACTCTGAAGTCCAGTAACGAACGCTGTTTGTATAATCCAAGTGGTTCGTTCTTGTACTGTAACAGGAGACTAAAACTGGTAAGTGACGAGTGATTGTGTGATAACATGGTGTGTGTCGTTTTTACTTTCTAAAGGGAGAAGGACTGCCAGGCAGCTCTTGCTCTATTCAGTGGACGATGGTACGCAGGACGACAGCTTCATTGTGAATTTTGTCCTGTGACAAGGTGGAAAACTGCTATATGTGGTGAGTCACATACACACTTGGAAAAGAGAATGTGTCTGTTACGAAAAGAACACTTATGGGAGCAAAAAAAGGGAATTAGCCTGTAGCTTTCAGATCCGCCTCAAGTTGTAGTTCATTTCTGTTTGGAAGACAAATAAGCTAACTTGCTTCTGAAGATGTAGGAAAGAAAGGGAATATTCATACTATACCACCTAAGTGTCTGAATTTACCTTGGACTTGTAAAGAAAGTTGGGATCCTAGCTTTGGACATAATAAAGTGATAAAGTACTAACTTATCTCTTCAAAAAAGAGCAGCATTTTCTGGACCATCAACAGCTCTTAGCAGCTACTGTCATGTTTAACTTACCTGTATTTACATTCTTAGATTAAGGTAGTGAAATTATGAAAATTATTTTAAGCTGAAACTTTCACAGCTGTTAAAAAGTTAACTGCAGGAAAAGTACATACTGAAACTGAATCTTGCGCACATTATATTGATGGGTGTTCAGATGCATGGGTTTCTGTTTGCAGCAGCAAAATTCTGTTTATTAATAGGTACACAATGAAGAAAGAGGTTTTAACAGGTCCCTTTCGTAAAAAAGCAAACCCTAATCTGTTGCAGGCTTATTTGAAAGGCAGAAGTGTCCAAGAGGGAAACACTGCAACTTCCTTCACGTGTTCAAAAATCCAAACAATGAGTTTTGGGAGGCCAACAGAGATATACGTATTTCTCCTGAACGGACTAATCAGTTGTCTAAAAACTCTGAGAGGAGAAACAGAACAAGCCATCGTGATGACTATTACAGCCGGTCAAGGAGAAGGGGCAGCCCAAGCCCAGATCATTCTTACCGGAGAAATGGAGAATCTGAGAGAAAAAAGAATCGTCGCAAAAACAAGAGAAGGCGCCGATCCGGAAGGTCAAGAAGTCGAGAAAGGAGGCGGTCTCGCAGCAGGGAGAGAAAGAGGAGAGGTCGCAGTCGCAGTAGAAGTCATAGTCGAACACGCAGTAGGAGCAGAAGTCGAAGTTCTTCTCGATCCAGGAGCAGGGGTAAAAAGAGATCGAGCAGCAGAGGAAAAAATAGTGAAACTCCCAAAACAAAGTGAGAATTACTTTTAGAGATTGCTAATTGATCAAACGTAGAGCTGGCAAAGAAATCTTTCCAGTAGGGCACCAGATACATTCGAGTTTCAAATAAAGTATTCTTGCACATAAAAATGTTTCTTCCTAGTAAAGGAACCTAGATCATTGTGTGCTAAGCTTCGGAAAAAGCTTAAGAACTATATAAGGTGTGAATGTCAAGTACCCTGGCTACTCTGTCCCTCTGAACTGCTGCGACACCGGGATGCACACCGAGTACAAACAGGAGGAGAAGTAAAGCTTATTTGGTATATGCTTATTTCTGTGTTGTGTGTGTGTGAAGTGTTTCCTGTCCCTGTGAGGAGTTAGTACAGAACAGCCAGCGTGCTGTGAATTCACACCACAGCATACAGCAAATCGAAGTCTCTGTAGGACACTGACATTCATAATATTTTCCATCTGTTTACGGGAAATCTCTTTCTAGACAGAGTAAATATAATCATGTTATGGGTTGGAGAAGAGGGATCTAAAAGACATCACTGTTTGTACAATACTTACCCAGTAGGAGCTTTGTGGTCATAAGTGTTGGATTTTTCTCTCTCCCCTGACTGAGCTGCTGAGCTAATTGCCTGCAGGGATTGCAGTAGGCTAAGACCACCTAGGAAGTACACAGAAGAACAGTCAATTTATTCAGTACCTTAATCCCCAAGTACGAGTGGAGACCGTGCACTTGTAATCTTTGAGTGAGGATAGAAAATACTTCGCATACCTCTTGGTTGCATGCCATTTGTAGTTGAAAACAACCTGCCTAACCAGGGATGGCGTGGTGGAGGAGTGTACGTGGGGCAACTGAAGATGGGTATATAGCAGTGAAGGCGTAAGATGGTTGCAGAGGGGCTAAAGAAATAGTACTTGGGGTTTGGGGAGGGAAGGACTTGACTTAAAGGCCTCTCAGGCTTATTTTACAAACAGTTTAAGCACCCGACTGCCTCGCTTCCCTACTGCTGAGGCGGAGAGGAGGGTCCGTAAAAATGATGAGGACAAAACCTTTTTGAAATGACAGCTGTATCAGCAAAGTCTCTGTAATTAGGTAAATCCTTACAAATATTTATTTACTTTTAAATGAAAGATTTGTGCTGCTGGCTGGACTGTACTTCACACTGCTTAACTTCAGGTATTTAACTTGGGCACCTAGGCATCTTTAGATGCTTGGAGAGAGCAGTTTGTGGCCCTGAAGGTGCAGGTGCCCTCAACGGTCTGCAGAGATAGGTAGCTCCCTCTCCTTAGCCTCTCCAAAGAA
>NW_010414857.1:15634-15896 GCF_000710305.1 Buceros rhinoceros silvestris
CTCCCTTACGCCTCCCCAAAGACCTCAGCCTCCTGCCTCTCCAGTACGGTTCGGGCCCTCTCAGTTAGAAGCCTCATGTAGACATGAAGTGCTCCCAACTAGACAGTCGTTACAACTCCAACAGCGCAACATAAAGTCCTGTAGAAAATCTGGATGTCCAAACTTTATGACAGGATTCCTCACAGTAAGAACGTTTTCCCCCCAGGATGGTTAAAAGAAGTGAATGAGCGTTGCTTCTGGATAGAAAATATATATATATATA
>NW_010414858.1:0-5091 GCF_000710305.1 Buceros rhinoceros silvestris
TGGGTGCTGTCACCACCGGTGTAACTCCAGGAGCAGCCCTGGGGCCGTGCCAGGGGTCTCTGGGACTTGCGGGTAGATGTTCCTTCCTGTCAGGCTTCAGAGGCTGCTCAGAGTCCATCTGCTACGAAGATAAAGCATTTGAAAATGTTGACAAAAAAAAAAAAAAATCTGCGTGCTTTTAGTTATTTCTAAATATAGGAGACAAGGTAATATAACTTGACATATGTTTTACAAACCATAAGCTCTTAACTTCCACAAACTGGCTTAATACATCAAATTAAATAGCTATATGAAAAATACAGCTGTGTATATCAAAGTGGGAGTTGTTTTGTCATTAGGAACTCCAAACCCGTGTTTGTCCACATAGTTTAAAAATGAGCCCTAAAAACTTGACTGCAAATGCATGCCTTGATTTTTCAGAAATCCAGTCTCACGGCATCCAGCATTCCTCCAGAATGTGAGCTATCAGAACCTCAGAGCCAGCATCATTAAGTGGCTTTACAGTGACTACATTCTTCTGCAGTGGTGTGTTGCTGCAAAGTAGTGTTGTTCCTCTCTCACAGCCTGATAGAAAAATACCTGGGCTTAGTGCATTGAAATCTGCCTGAGATACTTGTAATTTAAACAGCATAGTGGCAGCTTACACTGCTGACATATAATTGTGACTTTGCTTTATATTGTAAAGTGAATATTTCTTTCACAAACAAGTATTTGTATGTTTTTACTGCTTGCAAAGTATTTTAATAAATTACTCCCAAATTGCTTCTCAGACCTAATTTTTTAAAATGCTACCACTAGGCACTCAAGTCCTGCTTTTCTAATTGACCTTAGTTGGAACAAAGGATATGGCTGTAAGTAGTGGTGGCAACAGCCTCAGGCAGAGCATTTTACTGGTAAGCATTTAAATACTTTTAGAAGTTTGGGGGTTTTTAAATTCAAAGTCATAACTTCTTTTGTTTGTAAGCCTTTTATACTTTAGCATGGACAGTGCACATTTATCAGACAATATTAAATACCTTTGTACTGGTTGCACAATTCAGCCACCCTAACGTGCCAAATAAATTATTCTGTAAGAAGTTTCTTTGTTTAAGGTGTTGTCCTATATAGATAGAGGCGACAGAACAGTGATCATGTAGTTTTAGTTCTAAATACATTAGCTGAAAAAATATGCATAACAAATTTGAAAGCATCATTCAGCTACAGTGGATGGGGTTGTTTTTGTTTGTTTGTTTTTAAGCCGAGGCCGTAGTACGGTAGATATTGTTAATTTTAAAGAAAACACTGCAAGAACCGGGTGGGATTGAATTCCACCACTGATTTACCCGCTGAAGCTTTCTACCTGTAGCACCGTGGCACCACCGAGTGGCAATATCGTGCATAGCCGAGCAGTCCTGGTGCACGGATTTACGGGGCGAGGCGGGGGCGGGAAATAGTATCAGATCCACCCTTGGAAACAGCCACTTTCGGTTGGATTCGGCTGGTGAAGCAAGTTAATCTGCAACTAATAAATATGTTTTTATTGTGAACTAATGAGTTATAGGCATACAATTTGTAGCAAATTGAAACATTTTGAAGAAAGTTTCTGTGACTCATTGAAAATGGTGGGAACAAACCTACTACTCTGACAGTACTCATCAAATAAGGCAAACATTCTATTTCATACTAATTTTGATACTGATATTAGTTTAGTATTAATCTTCAAATGCCTTAGATCAAAGCTACCCAAGGGCCCTTTCTGGCAGTGCCGAATATTAACATCTTTCTCACATCATTCTCCCAATAATCACAGCAGAAGGTTGAATGACACATTACAAAAGAGAAAATAGCGACAAAACTAAAAAGAATTAAGACAAAGCTTAATTTTCTTTTTTTTCCTGTCCCTGCAAACATTTCTTGTTTTACCACAACTCCTATTAGACTTATATAACACCTTTCAACAACTGTATTTAAAACTTAGCACCTGCCATTTGGCATGGCACAAGGAAAAAGGAACTATTGCTTCATAGATCTCAACATACCTGATCCATGTGTTTTTTATGATTATTTCAAACAATGTTGGAGCCATGTGTCTTGCAGCTCTAGACATTCTTTAAACTGGAAGTCAGATGGATACAGCAGAAGCAAATTAAGCCTCTCAGCTTTTAAGTGAGCAGAATCCCAACAAAACACCTTAAAGATTCTCGTGTCAGTAAGTTGACAAAATCTTGAACAATAGGTGTTTGTACTATCTCACATAGATCATGACTCCAAATTGCTTTAAGGTGAACTTGGTACATAATTCATTGAAAATACTAGGGCAGATACTCATTATTTATCCTGAAGGAGGGAACAACAACAACAAAAAAGTCCCCAATCCAACAAACACCACCCTTGGAAATGTTAACAAATAGCCAGGAAAGAGATGAGTAGTCTGCAGACAGTTTTCCTTGAGAAATTACTTATCTGGTTGGGTTTCTTGGGCTGAGACTCAGGCCAGACTGAGGGCTGGCAGAGGTAAGGATTGGATTAGGAGCAGGAGAGTCAGCACACCTAGAGATGCACTTGGAGTGGAGCTACCAAGGGCAGCAGCCCAAGAGGGGTAGAACATGTAAAGAACTCTTCCCTGAGACATTTTTCATCCATGTTTGAAGAGGTTCGGCTGATGTCTGGGGTTAGGGTTAGGGTTAGTGTTACAAACACGGTTGGGAGAGAGATAAAGCCTAGAGCTAGAGCTGGTGTGGGGCAGAAGAGAACAGGCAGTGTAAAGGGTAGGCTGCAAAAATAATTATTCCCTGAGATCTTTTTAATCTGGGTGCTAGCTCAGGATCTGGAGCTAAGGCTCAATCCACCCTTTGTGTTTGAGTTTTAATATGGCTATGGCTTGGGGTCTTGGGCTAAACTCTGTTGATACCAGGTGTTAGAGTTGGGGCTACAGTTAGGCTTAGGGACAGGGAACAAGCAAAGTTTGGATCCCCATTTGGAGTGGGGTGGGAAAGGAGCTGCAAAAAGAATTATCCTCTGAAGTTTCTCATCTGGTTGATGGTTAGGGGCTTTGGGCTATGTCTCAGCCCAATCCTACAGTTAGAGATTTGGTTATGTTCAGGTTTTGGAGAAGAGAGAAAGCCTAGAGTTCTGTTTGCACTGTGATTGGAAGGGACAGGGGACTAAAAATATTGTCCACTGAGGTCATGTTCACCTGGGCTGTGGCTGGGGACGTTGGGCTAGAGCTCACCTGACACTTAGGTTTGGGATAAGGTATAGGAGAGACACAAAGAGTGGGAGCTCCGGTTTAGTGATCTAGAAAAGGGCTGTCAAAGGGAAGAGTGGAATGTCAAAGGAATTGCCTCCTGAGATCTTTTCCACCTGGGCCACAGCTGAGCTCTTGTGCTGACATGAAGACAGATTCATCTGAGTCATGTCTAGGATATTTTAAGTCTCATCCAACGCAATGTCTGGGGTATTTGGGGCTAATTCTCCACCAACAGGAAGGCTTGAGGTTGTGAGAAAGACAAAGCACAGAGCTCCATTTGGAGAGGGGCTCAAAGAGGGTGGCTGAAGGGAGGTGTAGGTTGCAAGAAAAAATTGTCTTCTGAGAACTTGTTCATCTGGGCTATGGCTGGGGGACCTGGGCTAACACCCAGTGACCTGCTGTTCTCAGAGTAGTGAATGATTTCAGCAAGTCTTTGAACAATTTCATCTTTTTCCAATCCAGTGCTTCAGGAAGAATTTCTGTCCCAGCTAAGGGGAGAGGAAGAGGGCAGTTCAGTTATATGAATAATGCACGTCCTGCTTTGACCTTTGAAGTTCACCTTGTGTATTTTCCCTGTTGACATGATCAGCTTTTTGAGCTGACATAGAATCCTAAATCAAAATTCACTGTTAAGTAGTGTTAAGTACTGTTAAGGAGTACTGTGTTCTTCAAAGTCTTTCTTAATTTTACATTACCTTTCATTATAGTTCGCATTCTAGTGCATAACCATATCATTCAAACATAAAAACATTCCAACAAAAATCATAAACTTAATTTCCTGTATGAAGGATAAGTGTGTTTTCATCAAACCTTTGACTTAAATAGTGTTTAGTCATCAAAGCTAAATTATTGTTATGACTGATAGAGCTTATGAGAGTCTTGAGAGGTGAAGAACGCTTTGGCAGACTGCTCACGTTCAAACTTCTATCAGCCCCAAGCACTGGGAAAATAAGTATGCAAAGACTTGCTACTCAGCTGAGAAAAAACCCTTCAAAGTAATGGAAAACAAACACTAAATTATAGGCCTATTAGCTCATATCACTGGTTATACAAGATTGTTTTCTGCATTTTTTCGAGTGTACACGAAACATCTCCTGTAATATATCTTCTAACGTATATCATTCAAGAGTTTTCACAGCTTTATTTTACAGGCAAGACAGTTTTCCTAACACAGCATTTTAGTCAAGAGGTGGATGCTGATTATACAGATGGCACGAAGTTAACCTGAGACCATGTGGTTCATCTATTGCAATACGATTACAGAGCCCAAGCACAGGTGCTCTTTTACGTGTTTAGCCTTTTGCACTGCAGTCTGCGTTGCCGACTCCCCTGTGCTGTCAGTACCTGAGCTAGCTAGTGACAGAAGCAGCAGGGACATCAGTATTCAAGCTCTTTTAGTTGTTCCTATATGTTCTACTCTAAATGATTTTGTTACAGGTTTGGGCTGGTTTCTGTCATTCTGACCTAGAGGTAGATGAGTCTGCACCACCAAAGCTAGAGATGGCTTTTCCTAACTTTTGGATACTTCGATTTGGCATTCTTACCTATTGTTACTGTAAGAATTCACATACTAATTAGACATTTGAGAAAATGAAATAGGAAAAAAATCCTCATTTTGAAATCTACTTCACATTGAAGTTATTCCTATACAGAGTAAAAATCCTCAGCCTCGTTTAAAACTCGTTGAAACCTGACTCCCTGAAAGACTGCACTGGCTGGAGCAGGTCTGTCTACAGTGCTCAGTAAAACAATGCCTGGGCCGGGCAGCACGACCGAGAAAAGACTGAAAAGAAAAAACCCTTGAAAACTATAGAAAAGGCTCCGAACTGAAACCTTCCTGCACCCGGCCCCGGCCCCGGCCC
>NW_010414859.1:0-300 GCF_000710305.1 Buceros rhinoceros silvestris
GGGCTGCCGCCGCCCCGCCGGAGGGGGGGTCCCGCCGGGGAGCCCCCCGGAGCCTTCACCTGGCAGAGGTCCTACACGCGGTAGCGCCCGCGGGGAGGGTCCCGGGCGCCGGGAGGGGGCTCAGAGAGGCAGGCAGACACTCCGTGTACTAAAATTACTTTTTTACAGTTGATTTTTTTTTTTTTAACATTTCTTTACAGTTGATTTTTTTTTTTTTAACATTTCCTTTGCTATGATACAAAGGATACTTACAAACAAAATATTACATATGACCTTATTTTTTTTCTCTTCTCTTATTTT
>NW_010414859.1:601-841 GCF_000710305.1 Buceros rhinoceros silvestris
ATTTTCTACAAGAAGGAAAACGCACACCTGTAGATCCACTCATACCAGCTGGTGCTACCAGACATGGAAGCAGGAAGGAGTGTAATTCCCCTGGTTAAATCCTTCGTGGCCCATCACCGTGGTGCTGGGCCTGGGAACCTCAGGCCAGTGTTCATAGTAAGACAGCAGATATGTGTGTGTTTTCGAACGCTCTGCGGGCGCCCAGGCGCCTTCCTCCGGCCCCGCCGCCGCCGGGCTTTG
>NW_010414860.1:0-244 GCF_000710305.1 Buceros rhinoceros silvestris
ATCGCGGGTCCCGTGGCCACTTGTGCTGCATCTTCCAGCCAGCTGCAGCCTCTGCTGAGGGACCCCTGACTGCTCATCCACCACCTCCCGAGAGCAGCACCCCGGGGCCCCGCTGCGACACTCGGCCCCTGCCGCCCTCACAAAGCTCCCACAGCTGCTCTGGGTGCTGCTCAGGACGCCTCACCCATGGCAACCCTGCGAGCGGGAGGAGGGGGGAGCCCCGAGCCGAATGGCAGGTCTCAGG
>NW_010414860.1:539-840 GCF_000710305.1 Buceros rhinoceros silvestris
CCTTTTCCGGAGGCCCCAAGGGACGGGCTGGGGGTGGAACCCGGCCCCCGTCAGTCCCCGTCGCAGAGCGGACCATGGAGGGGCTGCCGAGGGCGGGTGGCATGGGGAGGACTGGGGGCACAGGACTGCCAGCGCACACTGCAGGCTGTGGGATGAACGGTGCCACCAAGAGCCCGATCCCCCAGGTCCTCCCCAGGTCTAGAGGTGACTTGGATCAGCACCTTCACAGCTGCGCCAAGACACCGACACCGCCGAGCCCCAGCCTGAACCCCCCCAGCCTGCACACCCCCTTCCCCAGGCA
>NW_010414860.1:1101-1406 GCF_000710305.1 Buceros rhinoceros silvestris
GCAGCCCACGGCTCCGCGAGGGGAGTGCTATTTTTACCCAGGGAACGGGTGGCAGCTCCCGCATTGTTCTCAGCCACCGCCAGCCCACCCAGCCCTGCCCCAGCACCGAGCAGGGCCCTGGCACGGGCACAGCGTCTCTGCCAGGTGCCGGGATAAAGCGATGGTGCCCACCCACTCCCGGGGAGAGGGAGACGAGGAGCTGGAGGCTTGCGATGCTCTACAATTCAAACTGCAATAAAAAAATTACACAAACAGGCACATTTTTTTCCGCCAGTAGCTGTAAACACGGCTGTGGTGGCAGCGGG
>NW_010414860.1:1696-2937 GCF_000710305.1 Buceros rhinoceros silvestris
GAGCAGGGTGACAAATCTCCCAGCTCATCACCTCCCGGGCTCCCCATGGCTGCGAGGGGTCCCTTGGTCTGCCCCTGGGCCCCCCCGAAACCTGTGGGTTAATACCCCCCCATGCCTGCCCTCCGGTGAGCAGCCATTCCCGGCAGCGAGAAGAGGGGCAGAGCATCCCCAGGGCCACCCTGCCTGTCCCAGCTCAGCACCGCAGCGGCTCCAGGCTGGGACCTGTGTGTCCCTGCGCTGCCGGCACTGCAGCAACACCAGCTCCGGCTGCAGGGAGGGAGGATGCTGCCAGCGGAGCAATCCTGACACCTCGCCCCGCAACCAGAAACCGCTGCTTTGGGCTGGAAGCTGCTCAGCGGCACCAGCTCTGCCTCGGTGATGCTGGTGACAGGCAGACCCGGGAGGAGGCTGCCAGCGGAGAGGAGCAGCCCAGGCCCATCAATAAGCAGCATCAATCCTGACACCTCGCCCCGCAACCAGAAACCGCTGCTTTGGGCTGGAAGCTGCTCAGCGGCACCAGCTCTGCCTCGGTGATGCTGGTGACAGGCAGCCCAGCATCCCCTGCAGGCGCAGGGATAAGGGAGAGCGTTACCCGCACCAGCACTAAATCCAGGAGGCTTTTCGAGCGGCGGAGCAGATGGAGATCTTGGGCTGCATGAGGACAGGCCCCACGACTCGGGAGGTGGCTCAGGAATATTGGCGGGGGCGAGGGAGAGTTCTTAAGGGCAGGATACAGCTGGGATTTACAGCTCTGATCCGACTTCTCGCTGGCGACTCACACGGAAGAGAAACCACTCTCGCGCGCCGGCACTTGCACCCCGTTGCCTGTCCTCTTCTCCCCGCTCTCACGCACACGTCGGCTCCACCAAGGGCTTTCAAGAGGTGAGAGGAGGTGACGAGCTCAATGAAAAATTAAATTGCCTGCGTTTTATAGTCAAACACCCACGAAAACCAGAGAGGCAGCATGTCCCGAGGTGGCCTCTCCCCATCCCTGCCCTGCGCAGGAGGACCCGCCTGCGAGCATTGCTGCCTGCGGCACTGGGTCCAGAAACATCCCAGAGCATCATCATTATGCAGTGCCAACGGCGTGCTCGGCACTTAATAACATGCCGTTAGATTAATTAGCAGCGAGTGTGTCATGCCGCAGGCCCGGCCTGCGCCGGCGTGCCGGGAGCACATGGCTCCAGGAGACCCGGATTAAATATGGATGAGGAGCGGGGAGCCAGGGCACAGCAGGAGCA
>NW_010414861.1:0-387 GCF_000710305.1 Buceros rhinoceros silvestris
GCCCCATGCCCAGTACCACCAGGACAGCCACAGCCTGACCCACTGGCACCCACAGCCCTCCTGCCTGCCCCGAGATGGCAGGACCCACGGCAGGACCCACAGCACTCCCCCATCCTGTCGGACATTGCCTCCTCCCCCTCCATTGTAGCAACCACCAGCGCAGGGCAAACTGCCCCAAAATATCTCAGGAGGGGGGGGGCAGGCTGGCAAAGCCCCCCTCAACATACACACGCCGCAGAGAGGGGGACCCCAGGGCAGGAATTCAGGACCTCTGGGGGAGGCTGGGGTTGAGCCAGGCAGCCCCTGGCCCTGCAGGTTTGGTCCCCGTCCCCAGTGCCCACAGACGGAACACGGCCATGCCGCGCTGTGGCCCAAGCCATAGATGCA
>NW_010414861.1:578-792 GCF_000710305.1 Buceros rhinoceros silvestris
AGACCCCTCGTGCGGGAGATGCAGGGCAGGGACCGGAGCACCAGCCCAGTGGTGTGCCCAGCAGCCCTGGCTCTGGCTGTTCGCAGCCAAACAACCCCCCAGAGCGTGCACCCACGTGGAAACATGTTCCCTGGTGGTGCAAGCACCTGGCTGCGTGTTGTCCCGTGTTCTGCTGTGTCGGGGGACACATCTCAAGCCTCCCGGCAGGGCAAAC
>NW_010414861.1:1101-1335 GCF_000710305.1 Buceros rhinoceros silvestris
TGCAGGCGGCGGTGGGGGGCGGTGGTGCAGGATGTGGCTCCCTCTCTGCCAGTGGGAGCAGCGAACCCTGAGTAGGGTGGGCACGGGCACTGGGGTGGGAGTGGGAGGGTCGGCAAGAAGGCCCTCGTGCTGGTGAACATGAAAGATGTGCGTCACTGTTTTATAAATGTACAAACACTCCCTAATAAAGAGGCACAAGTCAGTCCAGAGCCACCTGTGAGGGCTGGGGACAGC
>NW_010414862.1:0-1886 GCF_000710305.1 Buceros rhinoceros silvestris
TGCCAGCCCCTCCAGGCTGGGGCTCTGGGATTCTGCCACCTGCACTAAGCGTCTATCTGGCATTTCTAGGGTAACTGCTGCTTCCTCCTGGCAGCAAGGCCCTGCTGCTGTGTCACAGGTGCAGGCAGAGGGAACACCTCACACAGCAAAACACTGCTGTGATGACTCCTGGGATTCCTCTTGCGTTTGTTTGTTGTGGCAGGGTGGATCCAGGCGTGTCTTGGTTTGAGGTTTATTTGTGCAACGGTGTAGGTGACAGCATATGTCCTGCGGGTGCCAGAGCTGTAAACAAACCACACAACAATGACAGGAGGTGAGCCAATTCCCCTTGTCTGCTAAGAGAGCGGAAGCTCTGCGTCACTTCCCAGCTCGTGAAAGGTGAAGGGATTTCTCAGCGCCACCTCAGATCAGCAATGTGATGTCTCCTCCAGCGTTCCAGCCGTGGATCCCCTTGTGAGCCAGGGAAAAGAGACGGGCTGACAGCGCCGGTCTGAAAAACTGGCCTTTTTCCAGTGCTTCCAGGGGAAACCACCTCCACGCTGTCAGGCAGGTCAGCTCTGCTGTGCCACAACTCCCTTCTGGGCACCTCTTTCTTCACCCAGTTGGTGTCACCTCCTCTTGTACTACATGGCTCAGAAGAACTCGAGGCAGAGGTGGGAGCTCTGAAACGTGGCTCCAGCGCCTGCTGTTCCCTGCAGACCTCCCCACAATTCCACTGTGAAACTTTAAATAATTCTAGGGGGGAAAAAAGCCACCTGTGCTCTGATTCCATTAGTCGTTCCAACAAGATTTTTCTGGCTCTTCTCATCTTTAGAGACAATCAAATCCCAGGTAGAAGCCAAGTTTGAGAGGCCGAGGCTGCTGGCGGCTCTGATAAACGCGTGCGGTGCATTGCTAGCCTCGAGGAGGAGGTGAGCGAGCTCAGCTTTCAGCTGATGCCGGAAGCTTCACGTTCCATTTTTAATTACTGGAGGCCAGCCAAGAGGAGACGCAGGCTTGAGGTCACTGTTCACCAGCCTATTACGGAGCTCCTCATTCCACGCAGCAATACGAGGAACTCCTTACTAATGGGAAGGGTGAAAACTGGTGTCCTCCCGTGCTGGGACCGTACCGCAGCGTTATCATACACCTACAAACTCCTGAGAATGGGGTTTTCACCACCTAACAGCAGGACTTGGTCTTGTTTATATTCTCCATCTTCTGAACTGACGCCAGTCCTCCTCTCCAAGCACGAGGCAGTTGATGGGAAAGCAGGATGAGATATGGTGGCAACGTGGAACTGCATCTTCTACAGTTCCTGGGCTGTGAGCTTACGGAAACTCCACTTCTGGAATTACTCAGGTAGGGAACAGATACTGGAGGAGTCATTTCTCATGGGCTTCTCTTCAAGTGAAGCATTAATCCCCTTTTCAGCTGATGCTGTCCCAAAGCACCTCAGAAATGTTTGTATCTCCTTATTACAAAGGAAAAACCACAAGCTGTTTCCTCAGGCTGCTCACCCTGCTCTGTGGGAGCTTGTTCTTGGGGAGCACAGACCGACCCCCACCTCGCTCCAGCCTCCTGTCAGGGAGTTGTCAGAGCCAGAAGGTCTCCCCGGAGCCTCCTTTGCTCCAGGCTCAACCCCCCCAGGTCCCTCAGCCGCTCCTCAGCACATTGTGCTCCAGACCCTGCCCCAGCTCCGTTGCCCTGCTCTGGACACACTCCAGCCCCTCAGTGTCCTTCTGGCAGTGAGAGGCCCGGCCCGGAGCACCGGCGGAACGGACCACCTCGCCGGTCGGATTCGGGTCACCTGTCCCGTCCGCTCCTCCCACAAGTGCGACTTTTTTTACTGACTCACGATGCTTTTTGCTTACGTCACCCCGACGTGGCGCACAACCTAGCAGTGA
>NW_010414863.1:0-4583 GCF_000710305.1 Buceros rhinoceros silvestris
GAGCCAGTTACCGTGCTCTAGTTTGGGGCGGCAGATGTTGCCGAGCCTGTGTGCAGTGGGTAGCAGAACAGAAGAGCTGCCTTGCTGACCAGCAAATGAGGAAATCAAGAGCCCAGCTTAGAGTCTGAATTGCCCCCAGTGACCTGAGCAGAGCATTTAGAGGCTGCTAGTGAGCCAGGCTGGTTTGAGTGAATAAGCTTCCTGTTTGAAGAGAAAAAATCTCCTCCTCCCCCAGCTCTAATTAAGTACTTTCTTCCTTTTTTCTGCCATGAATATAGTGGGTTCATCACTGGAATGGACTCGTAACAGATGCAGAAGGTGGAGGTGTTCTCTGTGCAGGACTCTACCTGTGTTATGTGGTTTCTTATTGGATCTTTATCTTTGCTGTTGTGGGTACAGCACTTTCTGACCCTCTGATTTGTCTCTTTTCCTCTGACAGAGTGACTAAAGAAGTGGACTCGACTTCAAAAGAAGCTAAGTCTTTCCTGAAGCAGCAAGAGAAATGGCAGTCAGCAGCTCCAGCTTCCCTCCCGACAGTCTCTGGGTGAGTGTGTGGGTTCTCTGCCCAGGTATGAGCCCTTGGGGAGAAAGATGGTGCTCGAGCTGCTAATATGAGCTCTCTAGTATTTAAGCTAACGGGTGCTTGTTTTCTGCAGGATTGCAGTGGGAGCAAGACTAGGCTTGGAGTGTGTGATGATCTGGTGGGGAGGGAAGTGGGGGAAGCAACCCATGAGTCCCAGTGACTCACTTCATAGATTCAGGCTCAGATTTCTCAATCCTTATGAATCATTCATCTGAGTAAGGAAACACTGATTTGAATGCCTTGAGCAGCCTGATGAAACTGCAGGTAGCTGAGGAACGTGCCTGAGATTGCCTGTGGTCCCTTTGAGGGGCGCTTCTTGGGCCTATGGAAAGCCTTGACAGGCTGGGCTGTGGCTGCTTGTAAACTTTGGGGGAGCGTTTGAATGAGACGTGCTTTTGCCTCTTCGATGTTCTCTAATATCATTTCAGTGTGGGTTTGTCATGTTCTGTTCAAGCTCTAACACCTAATGTTGAGATGATCATAATGCTTGTCAGAGATCCAAAGAGGTCAGGTCCCCTGGGCATCTGCCACACCGCTCTGGTTCTTGATGAGCTTGGGAGATGGCCTGCTCCTCGGGAACAGCATGTCCCAACAGGGAGTGTGCAGTCAGTCATTTGCATTTAGATTTGAAAGACAGACGCTGCATACGATTTGGGCACAGAGAAGCCCCACCCATGCCATAAAGCCATTGTCCTTCCCATGTGCTGGGCAGCAGCTCTCCAGCGAGAGTTCAGGCTGCCTTTCCCCCAGGCAGGCTGTTATTTGGCTGCCACAGCTGGAATGTCACTCACTTCTCCAGCTAAGCGTTGCTTGGCTCACAGTTAGATGAGAGGAGGGGAAGCACAGTATGTGTATGTGTGACTCCTGACAGCTGCTGTTCCCCGCCGTGAATGAACATATAGATGAGCATAGTCCTGTTGCTGCCATTCACAGGGGTCTGGCCCTGCAGAGCTCATTAATCGTGACCCAAGTAGTGTGTCCGGGGTTTTGTACTGGAAAAACTTGCCTGTGTTGGCCTGGTGGTCTTTGTTCAAGCTGGGCGGCTGCAGAGGTGCTTTGGGTGGCAGCTCCTGGCCTTAGGGCACTGCTGGTGGTCCTGTGCCTTCAAACCTGCCTCCTAGTTCCGCCAGCAGCCGCCTTGCAGCTCTGAGAGCAGGCAGGTTTGACGGCCCACTGGGAAGGCTGAAGAGGCTGCTCCCTTTCCTGCTCCGCTGAGATCCGCATTGCCTCTGGTATCTTGCTGGCCATGGCGAGGGGGTGGATGGCCAGCGGGCGTGCACAGCCTGGTCACTGCGAAGGTTCACAGCTGCCTGTGCTGCAGCTCTGAGCACACTGAGCTAGAGAGAGAAACAGCCTGAGCCTGTTTGGAGTTAAGGCTGCAGATAGCTGAAGTGAAGAATCCACGTCAAATATGGAAAAAATGGAATAAAAATCAGTATAAGAAATAACACGTTCAAGGACTCCTTTAACTTTCCTCCAGTGTGATTATTTTGGAAGCAGCTTAATTAGGTCGTTGTTCAGCTTGCTGGTGTGTGATGTCCTACTGACAGTTGCTTGCCCACAATAAGAGGTGGCCTGGTTGTGGGGAAGGGAGGGAAAAAATACCTGCGCTCATCTCTCTTGCCTTCCAAACGCCGCTGCAGCACAGCCCCGTGCCCCTTCCCTTTCGCCGCCCGCTGCGGAGTACCCCGGATGTGTGCAGCGGTGCTGTGGCAGAGGTGCAGTAGTGGTGTTTGGTCAGTGTATGGAGAAGCGCAGCAGGGGTTTGGCAGGAGCTGTCTGGGGCCAGTGCATGCCCTCTGGTCTGAGAGGGCTCCGGGGAGTCCCCTGCCTTGGGACAGCAGCAAACCTGCTTGTCTTTGGATGTAGGAGGGTGCTTCCAGCTAGGAAGTCAGCCAAAGGGTTTTCAGGTGAAGATATTACTGAACAGGCTTGTGGTGTTGAAGAGCAACCTGAGAGGGGATCTCATCAATGCTGATCGATTTCTAAAGGGAGGGGTTAGGAGGAGGGGCCAGACTCTGCCCAGAGGTGCCCAGTGACAGGACAAGGGGCAACGGGCACAAACTGGAACCCGGGAAGTTCCACCTGAGCAGGAGGAGAAACTTCTTTGCTGTGCGGGAGAGGGAGCCCTGGCCCAGGCTGCCCAGAGAGGTGGTGGAGCCTCCTGCTCTGCAGAGATCCCACGGACACCCTCGTGGGCACCCTGCTCTGGGGACCCTGCTCTGGCAGGGGCTTGGCCTGGGTGAGGCCCAGAGGTCCTGGGCACCCTGCTCTGGGCACCCTGCTCTGGGCACCCTGCTCTAGCAGGGGTTGGACTGGGTGATCCCCCGAGCTGCCTTCCAACCTCACCAGCCCAGGTTTCTGTTACTTAAAACCAGAGGCAAGTCTCTTACATTAAGAGAGTTACAAAGGTCTGGTTTTAGACTTGGAGCTAAGCGATTGTCCAAGCCCTACTCCTCTACCTGAAAGATCCACAAGATTTGGTGACATTTCAGAGCAGTGCCTGGGGACTGATGGGGCCTGGTGTCATCTAACAGTTTTTTGCTGGTGCCCTTTGGCTACTTAAAAGGGACTTTTTTGGGGGAGAGGGTGCATTTCTCCCTTGTGCGTTACAGGAGAGCCCCAGTCTGGGTCAGTGTCACCAGAATGTGGAGGAAGACATATGATTCAGGGTCCTAGATGTGCCTGTGGACAACCACTGTGCTGTGAGCCATTGTCAACCCCCAGGACATTAGTCAGCTATTAAAAAAAAAAAAACAAAAAAACAAAACCTCACCCTGTGTGCAGAGAATTCGAGCAGCTGAGAGTGGCCTCTCCATCTGGCTTTTCCTTCTTCACCTTGTGAGCAGCTTGCATGATTTCTGGGTGCAGCGAGCCTACCCTGCATTTATTTAATTTCGCTTCTCTAAGCAGGCAGCGGTAATCCAGGGGAAAGCAGCGGTCCCAAGCCCAAACATCCGGTTCCACATCTCCCCGTTACAAACACCTGCAGCCAACTGGTCCAGGGGAAGGGATGTTTGGGTCTGAAAGTGCATTTCCTGAATGTGTTTAACATCCATAGCGGATGTGCTATAAAAAGGTAGATTTGTGCTTGAGAGGGACACGGGGGTGGTTGGAGGAGAATAACTTAACCACTTGGCTGTAATTAAAGCCAGGAGTACAGAACAACCCGCCCTGTTCTCTCAGCAGGCTGTGCTACAGAGGTCAAAAGCCCTTGGTTCCCAGGGATGTGATGGTTTCCCAGCCCTCCCATTACTCCCACAGTGTCCCCCTGTGACACCGACCTAGGCAGTGGTCTGTCAGCAGCGGGGATCGGTTTGTTGCGGGGAGGTTGGTTTGATACTCTGTTCCAGCCATGTTTCTGTCATGCTCTTGAGTTGTGTTTGGCTGTCAGAGGTATCGGATGTAATGAGGGGATCCACTGATCCCTTCTAATTTCCCACCACAAAAAATGAGCGGAAGACTCTCAGGATTCCAAAAAACTTCCCCCCACCTGCCCACTCCCCTGTTTCACCTGTCTGCATGGTTTAGGTCTCTTTTCCTGTCCTTACCACCACTCTTGGGCCTTGTGGGGACAGCAAGAGTAGCTCCTGGCGTGACCTGATGGAGGGATCAGTCATCCCTGCTGCTCTCTGCCCCCTCCCCGGGCCAGGCAGGACCCTTGAGTTGAGGCCATCATCTCCTGTGCTAGTAATCCTGTTTTGCAACCACCATTTCACATTCGGAGGATGATGTTCAAGCAAGTGAAATGTCATCGCTGTAGGATGACTCTGTGTGTGTACTCCTGCATGTGGGACTTGAGACACAGCAGGAGCATTGAGCTGCCGGCTGGCAAATGCCTGCACAGACCTGAGCCCTTTGATGTGACCGGCTGCGGTCTGCCCATGGGTCCTTAGAATCGTTTAAGTTGGAGAAGACCTTTAAGCTCCTCGAGTGCCCCCGTTCCCCAGCACTGCCCGGTCCCCCCTGCCCCCTGTCCCCCAGCAGACCCTCCACCCGG
>NW_010414863.1:4781-6724 GCF_000710305.1 Buceros rhinoceros silvestris
GCCCCCGTTCCCCAGCACTGCCCGGTCCCCCCTGCCCCCTGTCCCCCAGCAGCACCTCCACACGGCTGGGAAACCCCTCCAGGGATGGGGACTCCACCACTGCCCTGGGCAGCCGGGGACACGCCGGCACAACCCCAGCAGGGGAGAAATTGTTCCTCATGTCCAACTTAAACCACCGCTTGATGCTTGTCAATGCACAGCGGTGTTGTGCAGGGAACGGTGCTGCTGTAGCAGTCCTGAAAATGAATAAAAAAACCCAAAAGGGAATGTGGTTGGTGGATTGTCGTGGTTTGAATCAGGACATGGATCTTACTTGAGCTTCTCCCCTAGGCAGCTGTCTCTACAGGGCCCGGACAGCCAGAAAGAAAAAGGGAGTTTTTTCACTGGCTTTGTTCTTGCCTTTGCTTATTACCAAACCCATTTGTAATTAAACGTGGACTTGCTCACTCAGCCCAGCTGTTGCTTTTCTGTTTGATCCTGCCTGAAATTACAGTGGTGGCTGCGTGACCTGCTAGGCCTTTTCATGCCTCGTAGGCTGGTATAAACACAGGGTAGAGTGTGCCTTTGAAGCAAGCAGGCACTGCTCCCACGGAGTCAGGAGGTGCGGTGCTTGATGCACCCCAGGCTGCGTTTGGTGTGTGACAGTCTGGACCTTGGTGCAAGACCCAGCTTGATGAGGCACCGCGAGAACGCTCTGACCCAGAGACAGGTACTTGCCCTAGATGAAGAAAGCAAGATAGACTCTAGCCTGGAGTGGAGGGACTCCAGCAGGAAGACATCTGTCCATGGCTTCTCTCCCGCCTTCAGGGTGCAGGGAGAGGCATGGTGAAAGTCTGTGGGACAATATGGATGGTGGGACGACCCGGAGTCTGTTTGCAGCATCCCGATCTGTAACTGTCATTTCTAAGCTGAGCTTTCTCTCCAGCCTGGTTACTCCTAGAAGCTGCTTTGCATCCAAAGCTTTTTCTCGCAAAAGACGCTCTGTCTTCATGAGTTGGCTGGAACTAATTGAATATGTTTGCTCTCATAACCAAAACTGGTTACTTGAGGTCTTCAGTGGACACTGGTGAGACGGGCACAGCCTCTCAGCTTCTGTAAACCTCAGATCTAGAGCAAGCGCTGCAGCACACACGTGCCTCAGGGGAGCAATTTCCTTTCACAGCAATCCCATGGGCTTTTTTTCTTCAGAAAGCAGGAATTTACAGCCCAATTCAGCTCAGCATTAACTGCCAGCAGTTATTTAGCTAAATCTCTTGCACATTTTGCTTGTACGGGCTGAGCAGAGATGTGAATAAAGCAAGTAATCAAGACCTTCAGGCGAGCATTAGGAGGGGGGTTTTCTGTAGCGACTTGAACAGTTGAATAACTCTGTTCTTGTTAGGGCTCCAGGGCTTCTCTGCCTTCTCCTGCACTTTCCTTCCTGTGCTCCAGAGAGTGCTGTTCTCCAGATGGAGAGATCCAGCCCCTTGCACCACAGCCAGGTGTCTGGATATGAGTAGTACATGACATATTTTTCTGTGTACAACAAGAGGAACCAGCCAGAGGCAATATTCGTGTGCCCTGGAGCTAGTTTTGCTTATTTCCTATTCATAGTCTCTCATTGTGAAAGACAAAATGTGATGGTAGCTGTTTCAAGTGAGTAATTTCTCTTCAGGTCTTAGATTATTTGCTGGTTTTATTTTTGGTTTAATTATTCATTGTTAGTATCTGTCTGCTGGTTTATGTGTATCCGCTCCTTGAATCAAGGAAGTAACGAGGCTGGGTGATTTTTTTTTTTTTTTTTTTGAGTATCTTGGGTTTATTTGCTGGGAGAACTAGAGTGACTTACCCCATGGGGATCGCTGTTTGTGTGTGGGGGGAAGGGGAGGTTTGTCATGAGGAAAAGCGATGGCTGGCTCAGTGTGGATGAGGGCTTTCCATCAGCCGTCGTAAATATGATGCTG
>NW_010414863.1:6918-7609 GCF_000710305.1 Buceros rhinoceros silvestris
TGCCACAGCTTCAGCGGCAGCCAGGGCACCAGCGTGGGCTCCACAGCACCCCTGAACAGCACAGTCAGTAAGGCCGGTCCAAGCTGTGAGCCATGGCCACACCACCATCAAATCCTGCGCTAGGGACCTGACCTCTCCCTGCAGACAGGCTTGTCTGGGGCTGTGGTCACCTCCGGGTGGGAGAGCTCTGCCAGTTTGGGTCTTTGCCCTTTCTCCCAACAGTTATTGCTCTTGAGCTTTTGTTAAGTCTTTTCTGATAAGAAACAGAGCTCTGAGTGTGGGAAGCTTCGTACCCACTCTCCCAGAATCAAAAAGTGCACTAAACATCCTTCTCTTAAATTAGTCTCTCAGGAGCAGTCCTTTCTTGTTCTCAGGCTCAGTGAGTCAGTGCCTTCTACCCCAGCCTCTATTTTACAATAGAAATGAATGAGATTTTTTTTTTTTTAGCTCCATTCTGCATGTGTGTGGCTCCTTTTTTCTTGGGGAAATGGCATCTTGCTGGAAAGAAGTTTAGCAGGGTCAGTGCAGCTCTGTGCCTTGCTTCAGTCCTCTGTCTTGGTGTGTCCAAGCTGGATCCCTGGGCCAGACTAACTGGGATCAGCTGTTTCTTTCTCTAATCTCATTGGAGGATCAGAAGAATGGAATCTCAGCTATTTGAGGAATTATAATCTCAAAAGCATCTGACTTATAA
>NW_010414863.1:7691-9635 GCF_000710305.1 Buceros rhinoceros silvestris
TATACTCTCCAAAGCATCTGTCTTATAAAAAACAAACAACCCGCCACCAGTCTGGGGCCTTTGATAATTCCCCAGTGAAAGCTGTGGGGCAGTTTCCCCTTAGGGCAGTACACGTTTTATGAGCCTTATTTTCATTTGCTTTCATCTCTTAGATCGTGAACACTTCTCTTTCTCCCTCTGTGAAAATGATTGAGGAAATTAACTACTAATGGGGAGTGAAGCGAGCTGTCGTTTTTATTCTAGACCCCTTGCAAGGCTGCGGAGGGGAACCCCTGCATCTTCCCGTGTCAGACTTGCTCTGCTCAGGGTGAGAGGGGCAGTCTGGGTTTGTGTTTAAAGCTTGGGACTGGAGGTGGATGCTGAGAGCTCCTGTTCCCAGCTGTGCCATGGCTTGGCAGTGTGTCTACCAAGATTTGTTTCCACTCCTGTCTTATTTTGCTTTTATAGTGCTTCCTTGCATATTAGCTGAGCCACACAGCATCCCTTGAGTGTCTCCCCCATATCAAATGCTTGTGTTACATCCTCTTCCTTTCCCACACTCGCATTCCTCCCTTTTTCTCACGTCAAGCACAAGTTCAGCTGAATCATTCTTCATAAAATATGAACCAGCTAAGTAAGGCTGGAGTGGCAGTTGGAGCCGAGCGATGCTCCCTGCTTTCAGGCAGTCCTGTTGCCCCAGGCTTTTTACATACTAGTGGCTTCATTCATGGAAAATCAGCAGACCAATATTTTCCAGCACATTTGTTAGCCAAAATTCTGATCTGCACGCTCGGTTGTCAGCCTTGTGCAGGACTAGGCTCAGAGAACAGGCGTGCCCAGGCTGGCTGGCTTGGTACCAAGATGTGAAGTCAAGCAATTAGGGTTACTCACGAGCTAAAATACTGGCTTTCTCCCATCCTGTCTTAAAGGAGGTATTGGTGTGGGCTCTCTTCAGAGCTCGAATGTCTTTGGCTGGCAGCAGTCTCTGCAACTGCTCCCTTGTTTCCAGAAAAAGCCTGAGAGAGGCTGAACAACTGTCGCAGCCGTGGGGATTTCCTTAGCCCATTTCTGGCCATGAGGATGGTTAGCGGTGCCGGGGAGACACAGAGAGGCTGAACAACTGTCGCAGCCGTGGGGATTTCCTTAGCCCATTTCTGGCCATGAGGATGGTTAGCGTGGCTGGGATTCGCTTTAGCTACTGCTGTTCTAGCGTGGAGGTGGCAGAGCTCCTGGCTCTTGCACTGCCCTGCCCAAAACCCTGAGCCTCAAGTGAACTGCTGCACAGGCTGAGCTGGAAGGGCACCTTAAACGTGCTCCAGACTGTCTCAAGCTCTCCAGGGTGCTCTAATCTGGTCCGCCAAGCAATGGAGTACTTTGTTTCCCTATCCAAGGAGTTTCAAATGTGTTTCCCGATGCGTTGGGTTGCAGCCCAGTTGGTTTTGCCCTGCAGCCCTTGCCATCTTGCTCTTCAGAGCAAGCGTGGTCCTTGGGGCAGTTGCTGTACCGAGGGACGCTCTGCAGAAGCAGATAACTGGTGTCACGTTGGCAGCACGCATCCCTCCAGCTGTGCGGGGACATCCATGAGATGGTCTCATAGCCACCGAGGCAGAGAATGGAAGGAATGGATTTATTTGAAGGTTCTGTTGGAGACTGAGAATCTCAGGGGTAGTTGCATTTTGTGCCCTCTCTTCTCAGAGCAGCTACTATTGATTTATCAACAAATAACTGTGGATATAAGAGTCTGAGCCGACCTTGTGCAGCAGCTTTGATACCTTTTTTTGCAGTCATACTTCAGCAGTGTTGCTATAAGCCCCCAGGCAGCCAGTGGACAATACAGATGCCTGTTCACCGCCCGACTGCCCAGCCAGAGAATAGTGATGGCATTTCTTGAAGTAACAAGTCCTGGGCATGTGCAGGGTTGAATTATAGTACTTTTTTTTTTTTTTTTTAAGCCCCAGGCTTGAA
>NW_010414863.1:9690-12041 GCF_000710305.1 Buceros rhinoceros silvestris
TGTGAATGGTTAAATATTATGACTTTTTTTTTTTTTTTTTAAGCCACAGGCTTGAGAACAGCAGGCTGGGTTGCAGCTCTTACGAATGCAGGCACAAAGAAAACGTGCACCTTTTGGAAAATACTCACTGAAAGAAAGCAAACGGCTGTCATTGGTGTATTTATGCTGTTAGGAGCACAGTCGAGATGCTCGTTTGACAGCAAGGAGGGGGTTAAAGCAAACCCACAAAGGCTGGCTGATTACAGCTCATGGCTTTCATAATGCAGAGCCGGGGGAATTCAGTGGAAGGCTTCATCTCCCACTCCCCTCTTCCCAGGCAAACCTTCCTGACTCGTCTGGAGTCAAAGCAGTTTGCGCAGGGAAGCTCTGCAAAAAAACTGCAGGGGTGGAAGCGGATGAAAGACAAGATTATTAAACTTTCTTGGGAGAGCACTGGAAGAATGTTTTTTCCAGTGAGGCTGAGCTGTGTCCTTGCTCTGTGCCTGGTGTGCAGTGTGTCCTGCCTCTTCACCTGTGACCCGCAGATTCCCCGCTGTGGGGCGGCCAAGGAAGCAGCTGGCCTGTACCGTGTCTCTGACTCTCTGGAGACCAGTGTGCAGGGATGTCCTTGGCCTTGCTGAAGGCTCTGGATGACGCGCAGCAAAGTAGCTTAGACCAGAAAAACGTGAAGGGGATTCAGCAGTGGTTTGTACAGCACCCACCACCCTGCCCACTGCCACGAACACCCCGCTACCAGGGTCTCTGTCTCACCGTATAGCGCACACTTTGCCTTAGGAAAGTGCTGAACAGTCCAGGGCCTTTTGTTGTGCGGCGTTCACTTTAAGGACAAGCACTATCACGGTATTTTTCCTAATGTGTGAAATCCCTTCTCCCTCCCTGCTGTTTGCAATAACCCTCTGCAAGGCTGGAAGGGCTTCCCGTTTCCTTCCCCGCTCACACGTGTGCACTCGCGAGCCTCGCCAGTGCTGTTTGGCTGTTTGCGTTGCGAAGGGGAATTTTTTCCTTCTACTTTCCCAAGTCAAAGAAGAGTGTGTAGCATTTGTTTTGGAAACAAAACCACTTCTAGAGAATTACGTGGCCTCTGCAAACAGATCAGTACAAAACAGGTCATGTGCTTTAGGCTGACTGGAGACTTGGCAAGAGTCAGTCTCCTTCCTGGCTTGATGCTTTCATGGCCACTGCATTTAATAAGGACTCTTAAGTAACCTTTGAAGATATGTAGTGTCAGCTTTACTAGTCCTACGGGCTCATCAAGATGCTTAGCAGCTTCTCCTGGTCGGTGCTGTGATTGCAGGGCAGGGTTTGAATCTTTCATGGGGGTACAGTACCTGCTCTCAGGTGGGCAGGGTTTTTCATGCTGACTTTTCTCCAAAGCCTTCGGGAGTAAAAGGGCGTTGGTGGCGATTAGTAAGAGGTTGGTTGCTGCTGAGGGATGCTACAGAGCTGACTGTCTTCAACTTCCTTTGTTGCAAACAAACATCTCCAGGCGAAAAAATTGCCTCCTGCCTCCTTCCTGTATCAGCAGGGGAGCTGGGGGGAAGCAGGTAGCACCGCTGTTACAAGGAATGCTTTTCTGTCTCTGTATGGCACAGGGATCCTTTGGTCATCTTTGATTCCTTCCTGGTCCACGAGCTGCCATGCTCATGTTGTGCCGGGCCAGTAGGTATTCATGCTACTGAAGTTATCCTTAAAGAGTTGCGGGACTTGGTGTCAGGTCTGGGGGAGCTGGGAAGGGACAGCACCGGCACTACAGGCAAATAAATGAGCATTGTGTTTGGCCACGGGATTTCTGGCCACAGTCTTCCTTTGGGAATCAATGAGATCGCGTCAACAGGACTGAGGATATAAATCCATGCGGACTGTGCCACAGGTTGTGGAAAATCTGAAGTGCTTAAAAACCCAGACAGAAATTGGCACGTTGCCTGTGTGCCTTCGTCTTTGTGCCACAGCTTCCGCTTTGCTGGGTGCGTGATGGGCTGGGGAGTGGCTGGCTATCAGCCACTGCAGGCAGATCTTCCTTTTCTGTACCAAACTTACAGAGCGAAGGAGCCTGGGGCGGACCTGGGAAATCCCAGGAAATGCTCCATCTCGGATTCCCGAAGCAAACCCTGTCACTGTTTCTTCTCCCACTTACTGTGCTTTTCATCCCCCTTTCCCGTCTCCTGTGTTGTGTTGTAGCTGGTTAACATAAGTCCAGCCTGTGCTGGGCCTAAGTTTACTATGGGGCACAACCCTGAACTACAGCCCTGGCAAGGCGAACTGGATTGGCTTTCCAGCAATCCCATTCTCAGGGTGACAGGGAAAGCTTCGAGTGTGCCTGTACATCTGTGGCTTCATGGTTCACAGGCTGG
>NW_010414863.1:12181-14297 GCF_000710305.1 Buceros rhinoceros silvestris
AGGAAGAAAACCCCCGCAGCATGCAGATTGATGGCCACTAGCTGCTCCTGGCCGAAATCTGGGGCCCTTGTCCTGCTGGAGCCCCAGGAGCTCAGTAGCTGGGGATTCAGAGGGGAGAGTCCTAAACCCTCCTTGTGCTGGAATGGGGACCTCAGTGAGCTCATACGCTTTTTAACCGTTAAAAGTACCGAGTCCCAAGTCACTCTAGAAGGCTGTTTGGAGTCAGATCTGTTCCTAAAATGAAAGGAAGGCTTGGAGTGCCGTCCAGTTTGGTCTATTGGCAGACTAAACCATTGCAAACTTCTCAGCCTGAAGCAGCTTTGGGCAGCATGTTCACCTGCGTCGGGAACACGGCGCCTGTGCAAGCCCACCCTGGCCTCTTGCTGCTGCCGGCTTTTTTGGGTAGCAGTGAAAAAATGCAAACCCTCAGTGCCTTTCCTTTGCCAGAGGCTGTGCTTCGCAGGAGGGGCTCTGGGCTTCAGCATCATTCTCTAGATAATTTGAGCCAAAATAAGTGGTTTGTGTACTGAAGTTACCAAACCCGTTACTGGAGTGGGTGAAGATATTTGGGACTCACTGTCCTGTTTGTGGACACCCCCTCCAGAGATGCCCATTGCCTGGTCCTGATCATTAAAAGGCGCTAGAGCTGCAGGGCCAGGAACCCTCAGGAGTCTGTCTGCCCTGAACTCCTGCACAGTGCCCTGCTCCCCAGCCACCCTGCTGCCAAACCAGTGGCCTTTGCTTGGCCTCTCTGCAAAAGGATTTGAGCTAATCTGGAGTTGAAGACCTCAGTAAATGAAGGGTCCTCCCCCTTCTTTGAGGTTAATTAACTGCGGCAGCTAATTGTTGAACAAATTGTTTGAAACAGTTGCAAATGGGCCAGAACTTCACAGAATGGAGCAAACTGCTTGAGCTCTGCTCTTGTGGGTTTTATTTAGGTGTCACGCGGACACGGTTGCGCTTGTGCCTGTTTAACGCAGGGAAGGCTGCCACTACCCCTCTTGCTCTCCAGCTCTCTCTAGGTGTCCGTCTCTGTATTTGAGGATGTCCAGGGGCTGATTTATGACATCTACCAGCTTGACCAAGAGCAAACTCCGGAGCCGTAGAGCTGTGGGCAATTCATCTTTCCTCCTCATCCATGGAGATGGATGTCAGGAGGGATGTCAGCTGTCTGGCTGACGCAGGAGTGCTGTTTTCATATGTGCACCTTGAGCCGAGAGTACGTGCACATATTTTTTTACTGTTTGTGATAAACCTGTGTGCAGATTGTGCTGGAGGAAGAGGGCCTGTTGGTTTTAAATATTGGTACTTACGTAAGAGGGCTGTGGCTGCGACAATCTGGGAGCCTGGAAGCATTAGCTCAGAGCTGATGCTGAATGCTGAGGGGAATTCAGTGTTGTGCAAAATAAAAGAAAGGGCTTTGCAAAGTGATAAAATGCTTCAGATGCAGAAATAATGGACAGGATCCTCTCGGGTCTGCAGGCAGGGGACGTGTGGGGCTGAAAATGGGAAAGATTCAGCCTGAGTCTCGGGAAGAGGCCCCAGACAGAGTTTTTTATTTACTTTGATTTGTGATGTAACTGGAAAGAAAGCAGCTGCCCAGAATCCCAGGCGCCTCTGGATTGAGTGCTGTGGAGGAAGAGGTGAAGACCTTGTTGCTTGGAAATGCTCGAGGCATGGTGAGCTGGATGCAGTGGGTCGTCATCATCTCCTGAGCCTCAGTTCGGAGAGGACTGAGTAGTTCTGCTGTGTGGTTCTTCCTCAGCTAATCAAGCTGAACAGTCATCCAGAAGGCACGATAAGGGCTGAGAAACTTTTAAAAGTAACTTTCAGCATTGTTCTCATCCTTCTGGGCTTTGGAGCCACATGGAAGTTGATACGCAGTCAGAATACGCGGGGTTAGTCATCCAGAAGGCACGATAAGGGCTGAGAAACTTTTAAAAGTAACTTTCAGCATTGTTCTCATCCTTCTGGGCTTTGGAGCCACATGGAAGTTGATATGCAGTCAGAATACGCGGGGTTTCTTGCGTGTGCCGTGCCCCTTGCCCAGCAAGGCAGCCATCACGTGGCTTGTGAATAAACTGTCACAGGGGCCCACCCACCCCCCAGCTGGCTC
>NW_010414863.1:14314-22165 GCF_000710305.1 Buceros rhinoceros silvestris
TTCAGAGCGTTCCTGCCAGTGCCTTGCTAGTGAAGGCAGAGCTTTGTGCAGGCTGAGCTGTGCCTCTTCCAAATCCGGCTGGCTTTGTGCCTGGCTGTGCCTGCCCTAATGAGCTCTCTCCGAGCGGGCTTTGCTGATTAGTGCCTGTGGAGGCACGCGGGCTGGCTGCTTGGCAGCCACCGAGGGCTGCCCTTGCTCTGGGCACCGCAGCCCCTTCCTTCCCTGTTGCTGTGAACATTTTCTGCATCTTAGTGCTGCCTTTTGTGTTAACTGGTTCTAATAAGCGTAGTCTACCACAGAACTGGTTATTTCGTTTCTGCAGGCTGTTCCGATGTCGGATATAGCTCTCGCTGGGAGAAACGTTCAAAACACAGGGGTGGTTGTTGCTGAGGGTAGCAGAGAACCTCACAGCAGAGCTGGGCCTCATCTGGGCAAGGAGAAGCTGTGCAGGAGAGGAGCTCCAGAGGGGTCTCAGCATCTGATGCATCGGCTGGTGACATGAGAGCATGTTTTCCTGAGTTTGTGTGCAGGCTGGCTGCGCATGCTGCCCTGTGGAGCTGGAGCGCCTTATAAGCACGTTTAGTTGGCAAAGCAAAAGCAAGCGTATAAAATTTTTGCATAACTGTATTCATGTAAAAAATCAAACCACACTGAGAGGCTGGGAGCGGAGAACAGCAGCCCAGTCTTTTCATTCAACCAAAGTTTCACTTGATGGGGAGAGAGTAAATGAGAGGCAGTGATTTTTCTCTGCCAAGTCCTTTATTTAAACACAAGGGCTTTTCCTGGCTACTTGCAAAAGCAGAGTGGTCCTGTGCATGACACCCTTTTCAGACTGTGGCTCCGCTTCAGTGTCTTCAGTGGCCAGAAGATGTGGCCGCTGGCTGTTGTGTCCCCACTGTTTCTTTCACATTCATGCTCATCAGATCTTTCTGCCGAGCGGTTTGAGTGTGCTGACTGCCAGGTGTTGGCTCAAAGAGCGCACAGCAGCTGAGTGCTGGAGCCAGTCTCAGGAGAGAGGTGGATGGGGTTTAATTTGTGAAGGAACTTTAGTCTTAAAGTTCCTCGTTTTTCCCAAATGAGCTTGTTTTTCTGAGGCGGGGAAGGTACAGCGAGCTCTTGGGCAGTGCTAGAAACAAGGTCCTGGCTTAGAGACCGTGTTTGAACCTTGGGGGACTTGCAGTATCTCCTGTTCTGAAAGCTGCTCAAGGTGCATTATGGTGTCACATTCATGCTCATCAGATCTTTCTGCCGAGCGGTTTGAGTGTGCTGACTGCCAGGTGTTGGCTCAAAGAGCGCACAGCAGCTGAGTGCTGGAGCCAGTCTCAGGAGAGAGGTGGATGGGGTTTAATTTGTGAAGGAACTTTAGTCTTAAAGTTCCTCGTTTTTCCCAAATGAGCTTGTTTTTCTGAGGCGGGGAAGGTACAGCGAGCTCTTGGCAGTGCTAGAAACAAGGTCCTGGCTTAGAGACCGTGTTTGAACCTTGGGGGACTTGCAGTATCTCCTGTTCTGAAAGCTGCTCAAGGTGCATTATGGTGAAGTGACTATTAGGGTAACATCATTTGTTGCATAGAGTTGCAAGGAAAAATATTTCTTGTCCTAACAGATCATCACTGCAGTGCCATCCATGCAGCTAATGCCCGAGGTCTTTGCAGGTGTAGCTCAGACCTACAACACTGCGAAATCATTTTCTTCAGCTTTTAATTAAACACAGGCTTGAATTTCATACATTTCTTGCCACGTTTCTTCAAAGCTCTTATGTTCACCCCCTTCCCCCCACTTCAGCTTTCCTTGGTAGATTATAGCCTGCTGGAAAACATAGAGCACATTGTGAAGCCCAAAGCAAAAGCTGACTCAGCGATCCTTCCCATTTAGGCTGCTGATGTTCATGGAACAGGAGGTTAGCCTTAGAATTCTTCTGTCAAAAAATACTGCTGCTGTAACAGAGCGGGTGCCTGTTTTATTAGCTGTTGCTGGGTCCTTTAACTTAGTTTTTTAAAGAATGTGGCCTATTAGTGCCATAACGCTCCAGGAAAGAGAGTTTTCATGTGATGGAATAACTCTCTGATTTTTCTATAAGAAGCATTTGGCATCTCTTCTCCAGATCTCTGGAGAAAGGCTCTATCCTAGGCACAGCTCATGTCACTACCAGCAGTGGCCCCTGTCGTTAAAGGATTTCAGCTCACGCAAACTGGGAGTTGCTGTTTGGAAGTGAACGGGCCTTGCTTAGAATCTGAATGTCAGCGCATGGGTATGTCTTTATGGGTTCAGGCCCACCTCTGGTCCTGATGATCAGGTCTTTCTCTCCCGCTGTGGGGCTTCCCCAGGTTGTGCTCAGATCTACAAAGAGCCATGCACCAGCTTTTTCTGCTGGGGCCCATTGCAGCTCCTGGAAGCAGGATCAGTTCTGGAACTGCCAAACCTAGTTCCTGCTGGGAGCGTCTCTGCAGCTCTTCCACGCACCTGGAGCTGTAGGGATGCGTTGCTGCCTCCCACCCTGAGAGGGGGCATGGACGTCATGCTGGGCAGGTCCCTTTAGAGCACACACGGGGCAGGAATGAAAAGCTTCTTTATCATTCCCATCATCCTTTCTATCTGGAGCAAATCCATTGAGACCTGATCCACGTGCCTGAGCATGATCTTGCTGATGTGTGTGAACCTGGATGCAGGCACGGCAGCCATGCAGGACTCACCAGTCGTGAGGTGCTGCTACAAAGAGAGAAGCCAACCTCATCAAGTTCCTGCATTCTCTGTAAACAGTCATGGACAACTTGGGGTGATATTCCAAGGAAAAAGTGGGGTTTGAGGAGGGAGCTGGCCAGAGAGCTGTGCTCCACGTGGCAGTGGTGGGAACTGTGGGTGGCCATCATTCCCAGAAATAGACTCAAGTGCCCTTTTTTCACCGGAGAATTAAGAAGTTGTGCAGACTCGGCCTAGTTTCATTAACGGATTTGAAACAGGTTTTGGCAGAAGGCAGCCAAGCACATCGGGAATGGAATAGAAAATACTCCTCCTGAGTCCAAGAGCCTGGAAACTGCCTCTCACTCCATCTAAAGCAAGTGACAAATGCTGTTTGTGTTGTAAACTGCAATATTTCTCCTTTCTCCCTCCCCCACGTCCATCGTGTGTGTGAGTGCATAGGCTCTTTATTAGCAAATTTAAAGCTACAGGCGCAAGAGTATTGAGGAGTCACCCCAGGACCCCTGTGCTGGAGGAGGAACCCGTTGCGTTAAAAGGTGCTTTCCAAAGTGGCTCAATCCAGCCTCTTGATTGCCTTAGCTATAGCTCCAGGTACTTATTCATATATTTTTCCTTTTAACCCTTATTTTTTCTCCTGTTTGATCTGTGTTTTTGACAGGTGATTATTATTGCTGAAAGCTGACAGCTCTGGTAGTCTCAAGTGCTGCAGAAGTCACGGTGCTTGTTGTGATACATGCAGGTTGTTTTTGAATTTTTTGAAAGAAGGTCTGTAGAAAACTTGCACAATATGAAGCTTGTCTGCGCTGGTGTGAGCAGGAATCCTGAGCACTGCTCTGCCAGGGCAGGACCTACCCTGGTCCCAGAGCACCCCTGAGATCACGAGGTGTCTTGGACTTCAGCGGGGAGCACTTCCAGTCATGAAATCCGGAGCAAAGTGAGGCTGTTGACAACAGGCAATTCCTGGAGGTGTTTCCAGCATTTCCCGGGCTCTTTAGTGCTGTTCTCTAACCCCCACATTTGGGGTGAGTACCTGTCTCAGCTTGTGTGGCTCCCTGCTGGGCTTCCCCAGTGCTCATGCCTGGAGCAGTGACCACATCAATGGCCCCAGCTCTGGGTTTGTTTTTCACAGCAAGTGCCTCTTACAAAATTCATCTTGTTAGTGGGTAATTTGTGACTTGTCTGAATCCGAAGGAGCAGCTTGTCAGTGTCAGACCCAAACCCAGGGTGTCGGCATGCGAATGCCTTCCCCCGGTGCTGAAAGACTGTAGGGACTCTCAGGCTGGTTGCTCAGGATGGCTCAATCAAGCTGTGTTCAAAGTCGGGGTAACTCCACTGCCCAGGCTGCTGTGGTACAAGACCTGTTGATGGGAAGAAGTATGTTGCACTGTGATGGATAATGGGAGTCCTGGTGAAAAGCCCCACATACAAGGTTTGAAAAACTAGCGAGTGCTGGGATGAAATGAAGTCCATGAAAGGCCCTAATTTTAACTTCCTAAAATACAAAGTTCTTTATAGCTGCAGTATGGCAGGGCTCTGCCTCTTGCAACAGGAGTCACTGCTTCCATACGATGCTAGAGCTGGTTTGTCCTACTTTTGCTAAGCTGCAAAAGTTGTTTTTCTAAGGTGCTGCAACTCTGCTTGTTTCCCTGCCCTTAGACTCCATCCATACGCTTCAAAATAGTCAGAGGAAGAGGGCAGAGAAAGAACAAAGGCTCGTAATATAAATGGAAGGAAACGAGGGAAATTCAGGAGGAAATGGACAGTGAGAAACACAAAAAGATCCAGCTGTGCTGAATGCATGGGGCGTGAGTACGCAGGGATGCTTTCGGCTCGGTATTCAGCACTCCAGACCTGCATTGTGGAGCTGAACTTTCCTTTGAGTCAGTGACCCATTCAGACACCTAACAATGTCCATTATGTGCAGTCAGCTTGTTTTTGCCCAGTGCTGGGCTCTCTTACCTTTTTTCATGTACAATAAAATAATACCCTACTTGCAAAGGGGCCAGGCCAAGCTAGATTTTGCTGTGTGAGCACTTGACTGTTGGCTTTCAGTAAGCACTTTGCTTCTTAAGACTTAAGAGCACCAGCTATAGTGACAAGATGCTCAAGGAGATCATCTGCTGCTGAAAACACAGTTCTTGGTTGACTGATAGCAAACGTCTCATTTCTTTAAAGGGGAGCGGGGGCAGAAAGGAGTAGCAAGAGGTGGGTCCCTGCCTCTCTGTAATAATTAAATTGGTACCGTGAGGCTGCCTGAAGAGACAAGTTCGGAACAGCACTGGGACTTGATGGCAGCATGGGACTAACCTGCCAGTGATGCTTGTGCCTCACTGCAGACCAAGAGCAGTGGAGAGGTGAGACCCAGGAGGTGGGGCAGAACATCTCTGCTGTGGAGAGGCAAGTGGTTCTGCTGCTGCTTGCGTGCTTGCTGCAGAATAGGTGGGGCTTAGTTTTGTTCTACAGCTGCAGAGAAGCCAGCCGGCCCAGGTTGAACATGGGAGGGATCCCTTGAGAGGCTTTGTATACTCTCTGCAGAGTTCCAGGCAGCAGTGGCAGGAGTGCTCAAGTGTGCTCGGCAGCAGAGATATCCTCTGTGACCTTGGGCAGCTCAAGGTTTTGTACCTGGTGTTTGAAAACAGCTCCCACCTCTGCTGCAAAATGCAACACGAGTTGTTGTCAGATCACGAGGTGGCTCTATTAGCATGAGAGCTGAAGTACAGCTGCTGGGTTACAAGGAATTGTGTCCAGGATGGCTCGACCTTGGCCTGTGGTTTTCTGCACAAGGACGTCATTCCCAGTTGAAGGAGGTGCTCTTTAACCCAGCCCACCAAGAAGGAACTGTAAGCAGTGGCTGAAAGAGCTGGAGCTAGGAATACGGTGTGTGTTTTGTGGTGAGAGCAATTAGGGCGCTGGAGCAAGTCTGTGCAGGCTGTGGTGCTTTCTCCTCGTGTTTAAAGAGAGAAAGCGTTTTGGCAAATTGCTTGTTCCATCTTGACGCCCTTGTTTATCCACTGCTGATTCAGTGGAGCTGCTTAGCAGCTTTTAAGATATTTCTTTAGGGGAAAAAAATGAATTCTACACATTCAGGGAAACATCTGTTGTCATTCGGAGCGGAAACTGTAGTTCGTGTGGTCCCTGGAGCGGGTGGGAGAGCTCCAGTTCCTTTCTGCCACAGTGCAGTCACTTCTTGGAGATCAGAGTGGCTGGGAGGGCTGAAGAAGGTGGTTTAGCAGCGTTGCTCTATGTCTAGAAAAATCAAGTGGTGCCTCTTGGAAATCTCAAAGGGTTTGTTCTCAGGAAATGGTGTTGCTTTGTAAGCTGAGTCTTTTTAAGTGTCTTAAGTTTGAAAGCTGGGCATTAGCAGGCACTTGGGGAAGATGTCACCCTGAGCTGTGCGAGCCTTGCAGTAAGAACTGGGGAATGGAGCATTTAAAGAGAAAAAACCCCAGAAGCTACAGTGCCGTGAGATAATGTCAGACTTGTCATTGCTTTTAATTTGCATTGCCAGGCACAGCACTCAAACTTTGTCAGTTTTAAGTTAAGCAGCCCTTAGTCCTACTCAGCTCCTAAGTACATGAAAGGGATGACTGAGCCCGCAGCTGCTAAAAGCAGCATCTCTTGGTTACTTATATTTCACTAGGTATTTAAAGATTAGGTTGGGAGGATGAAAGGGTTTTTTCTTTATCTTTTAATAAGAAACTTGTAGTTGCAGATATGAAAAAGACCAAAGACTGAAGCATCTATCATGCTCCTCGTTTCCCTGCTGCTTCTTCCAAGCAGGATGGGGGTAGGGGAGCATGTGGAGCTTCTACAGGAAATAAAACCATGTCCCTCTTGGTGTGCTGCTTACCACAGCCCTGCTCTGGTTTCCAAAATTGATGGGTAAGGATGTGCCTTGCTGCAGTTCTCATGACATTGCCTTGCTTGCAATGCAGGAGGCAGAGCAATGTACGTGGGAAGTAAATATATGGGTCTTTGCACGCTTTAAATGTGAACAGCAAAGGGGAGGACAATCTCTTCTGCCTGTAATGCAGCAGCCTTTGAAAGATTCCTGTAGTCTTGCTTTTTCTGCCTCTGCTATCAAAACCTTTTTCAGGAAGGGGCACCTTTATTAGGCTTGTGGTGCTCCAGCCCCTCAGTTGAAAACTAACCATTGTCCTAAACAAAAAAAGAAAGAAGCTGGGCAAAATAGTTTGGAGAAGGGCTTCCAGCTGTCTGTGTTTGAAAATATGGGAAGGGGGAAGGAAAGTGGGAATCCCAGTGTAAAACAAAGCCAGCAGTTTTCACACCCCTTTAAGACAGACACGTGTGGCAGGAACAAAGATGCTCCCCTTGCTGTAGCCGCGTGATCCCAGAAATGAGTAACACACGGACTGCACTCGCACCAGCGTGTGTTCAGGAGACGGGTGTGAATGGTTCCCACACAATCCTCCCAAGAGCAGCCTCTGGAACAGCTTTAACATCCTCCTGGCAGCCGTTCATCTTTATGCTGCCAGGTTGAAACAAGGGATGGAGTTGCTTCAAGGGAATTTGGTAGTGAGCTGGTCGTGCGTGGCAAAACAGACATCACTGATGTCTTGGGACGCTGGCTTTGTAAATAGCTTAACTGGACATACAGTGGTCTGACTTCATCATCAGCAGACTTGGAGATGTCGGGGAGACCTGGGCGCACCAGGTCCAGATGCATGTGATGTGGGTGAGGAGGGCATGGGGAGCTGCAGCCCAGACTAAGGTAGTGGTTAGTTTGCTAAACTAAATTAAACTAAACAGCGCTGCTTTGGGGATGCAGAGCGAATCTGTGCATCCTGCTGCTGGCACGCTCCAAGCCAACTTGGGTTTTCTGTGTGGCTCAGGGTGCAGCCACCCCATGAAGGGTGAAGGCCTTGGAGACACCCTGCAGCTGAAAATGCCCTTTATTATTTGTCTGGTTTTTCTTTTGGATTGTATGCTCCTGTACACACAGCTTGGCCGAGAAACCTGGCCGTGCTGTGGAACTGCCTAATCAGGGACAGGGATTTTCATTGCTGTGCCTTGATTCCTTTGCCTTTTTAGCTTATCCAGTTATAACAGTCTCGGCGTCTGAAGGCAAGAAGCGCAAGGTGAAGAGGAGGTGATCCTGGCAGCCGGCTGCTGCTGGGAGCCCGTACGTGCCCG
>NW_010414863.1:22312-22579 GCF_000710305.1 Buceros rhinoceros silvestris
ACGTGCCAGCTCTCCTTAGCCTTGCCTCAGATTTGCTGTGAGACTTCATCTCTCCCCTGGTTGCCTCATTCACACCCGTGGAGGGCTGAGGGGTCGTGTCAGTCCTCTTCTGAAGTGCAGCATCGTTCTTTGTGACGGGCGCCTCACTGCCAGAAGGACACTGAGGGGCTGCAGCGTGTCCAGAGCAGGGCAGCGGAGCTGGGGCAGGTCTGGAGCACAATGTGCTGAGTAGCGGCTGAGGGACCTGGGGGGGCTGAGCCTGGAGCA
>NW_010414863.1:22908-23286 GCF_000710305.1 Buceros rhinoceros silvestris
GGGGGAATGGTTGGACTCAATGATCTTTAAGGTCTCTTCCAACCAGATGATTCTATGATCTCAACCAAATGTGCAAGGTCAGGAAGCCAGCAGGGAAATTTTGCCTCAAATTCATAAAGCAGAACCAGGTAAAATAAACACTTGCCTTCTGAAGTGGTTACTTGGGATTGCACCGACGCAGACCTTCCCACCTGTTCTGTTCTCCGTGGAGCTGAATGCAGCAGGGCCTGCTCAGGTAACCATCACCCCACCCAGGAGATGCTCTTGAAGGATTTTGCTGTAAGGGAGAAGAAAACTGAAGGAGTTTTTTGTTCATAACATAAAAATCCTGCTTCTAAGCAGTGCTGAGCCTTTAGGCACGTATTGAAATGGCAAGAG
>NW_010414864.1:0-283 GCF_000710305.1 Buceros rhinoceros silvestris
CTGCCTCGAGCCAACCAGTTATTAATACCAGTAAACAAACCCTTATCTCCGGTGCCTTGTTCTAGCAGGAACATGTGGGGGCGGGAGCCACCCGGCTGCCGGGAGCCCCCCCGCTGCCCTGAGCCCACGGCTCAAAAAAGCTGCTGCCTTGGCGAGGTCCCACGCTGCTCCTCCTGCCTGTCTCCAGCCAGCAGATGCAGCCAAGGTGGTGGATTTGGGCATCTCGTGGGATGCAGAGGGGATACAATCGCCCTTCCAGGTGCTGCGGGCCCTGCCTTCACCT
>NW_010414864.1:553-2824 GCF_000710305.1 Buceros rhinoceros silvestris
AGAGGCTGGAAATTCAGAATTAGGGGAACACAGGGAGGCGAGGAGGCTTTCTGCAGGGGGAGAGACCCCGCCAGGCCCGGGGTGGGGTATTACTCAGCAAGCAGTAAAAAGAGAAATACCTTTATTATTACAGATAAAAGCCTCTTGTTTCTAGAGAGAAGGCAGCCCCACCACGGGACAGGCACACGGGCACGTTCAAAGCGCTTGGTGCCAGGAACACGGAGCTGCTGCAGAGTCCTCGTCTTCCTCCTCCTCCTCCTCCTCTGGCTCTCAGGCGGGGGCCGGAGGTCAGTAGCAGTGTGCGATGGTCTCCATGTTGCGGAAGCGGACGTGCATCTTGGTCTCGATGTCAATTACCTGCCACATCTGCGAGGGAAAGGGGGTGAGCAGGGCCGGGGGCCAGACACCCAGGTCCCTGTGACCAGCCGCCACCCTCCGTCTGGGGAGATGGGCGGAGACGGCACCAACCTTAAGGAAGTCTTCGAAGGTGATGCCCTCATACACCTGGTCTGGCCCCTGTGTGCAGCGAGAGAGAACACGTTACGGCGGCCCCGCACCGATGGGAACCTTGGGGCACGGGGTGACCAGAGAGCGGGTCCCTTGGGGCTGTGTATCCCGTAGTGGCACAGCACTGGTCCCCCGCTGTGCCCCGTGGCCAGCCCAAAATCGGTTCCCAGAACCATCACGGCTGCAAGGAGCTGCTGGTGTATAAGCAGCAAAGCCCCGAGCGCTGAGGATGGTGCTTTATGGGGTGCTGCTGGCTTATCCCCCTCAGCTTCTTATAACGGAAAAAAAACACCTGAAAGTTGCTGTCTGCAAAAAAACTTTCTCCTGCCAAAGCAGCCCGGGGACAGCCCCGTTTTCGACACCAGGGTATCTCTGTGCCGCGGTAGAGCAAGGAACTGGCTCCCACCATTTGTCCCACGCAGATGCTGGCTGCCTCCATCATGGCCCCGTCAGCGATGGATCGTGCCGACTCCTTCTCCAAATGGGGGTTCCCCGACAGCAGCTCCTCCACCACCTACGAGGCAGCTGGTCAAAGCCGGGGCCGGGAACTCGGCGGTGCTGGGGTGGGAGGGACCATACGTTACATTTCTGTACTCCTGCAGCGTGATCTTCCCGTCGTGGTCCGAGTCGTACATATGGAAGAGGACTGGGAGGGACAAGGGGAGCATGGCAGGGTCAGGGGAGCCCCTTCCCACTGTCCCTGCGCCCCAGCCCCGGGCTTTGGACAAGCCTCACATTTGAGTTTCTCTTTCCGGAAGCGATCGAGCTGCTCCTCGTCCATGTTCATCTCGATGGGTCTGAAGTAGGACATGATGGTCAGGAAGTCTTCGAAGTTTATCTCATCCGCCAGCCCATCCGACTCTTGACGCAGGTTCCTGCCAAGAGCAGAACTGCCGGTGATGGGCAGCTGGGACCCCCCTGGCCACCCGCCACACAGCCCAGCACGTTCCTTGACAAAGCTTTAGGACTATCTTTTCCCTAAGACTTGGCTTAAATGTGTATAATTTTCACCCTGGCTCCATCCCAGCCTTTAGGGTGATCTTTGCCCAGCTACATCCTGCATTCAGAGGATAAACCGATTCCCCCGACCCTCCCTGCAGTGCCGGGGATGTTCTTACCGCTTGTCAAAAAAAGCATGGACGATCTTTCCCCGGATTGGGTTGAACTCCAGATCGGGGATGCTGTCGAAATTCTCCTTGCTGCAAAGAAAACAGACAGCTCGAAGCGTGAGGGAGCTGCGGAGCAGGAAGATGCTGCGACGATCGCTGAAGGGCTGGGGCAGAAGCCCTGACCCCATTCCTTCAAAGCAATCATGGGGGGAAAAAAAAAAAGAGGGTTTTGCATGAAACTCCCTATTTGCCTCCCACGCTGTGCATCGGTTCGCGTGGCTGGTGAAGCTGGTCGAACCGCTAGAGCTTTCCTGAGGAAGTGGAGTCGCGGCTGTGGTGCACGGTTTGCTGCAAACGCTCAGAGGAGGGGGACTGGGCAGTTGCTGCTGGGCCCCACTTTCCTCCCCAAAACTGGTGTTGAAGCTGGGGAAAACGGGACGCGTGGCAGGAGTGGCCCTGCCCTCATTTTCCCTCGTCTTATTTGCAATGCCACGCTGCGGAGAGCCAGCTCAGCGTGGCCCTGGCATGACCGAGAAGGACACGCTTGTCCTCGCGCCCCCAGGGATCCGGGCGCCCTGAGCAGGCACCTGAGCAAGGCAGGTGGGCCGTGCTCCGGCCAGCCCCTAGCTGGGCAGGCATCGGCCCGGCCGTGGGA
>NW_010414864.1:3035-3461 GCF_000710305.1 Buceros rhinoceros silvestris
GCAGGTGCTCGATCTGTTCAGACGTGACTGTTGGGGGAAAAGAGAGAGGTGATGGGATGGCAGCGAGCTGCCTGGGCACAGGGCAGTGCCCAGGGGACACCCGGGACGCCCATCTGCTGCCCAGGGACACGAGGAGATTGGTGGGCACCAAAACCTGCCACAAAGCTTACACAAAACCCTGCCACAAAGCTTGTTCCCTGGGGACCCTGCCAAAGGCCACCCCATCTGGCACGAACCAAAAGCCTTCCTGCTCCCGCAATGCCCCCCAGCAGCAGGGGCAGGGCCTCGGGCACAGCACGGCACATTGTCCCTGTCCCTGTTACCCTTTGGTGGCTCCACGCAGCCCTGCCAGGTCCATCTTGCTGCCTCAGTCCCTGTGTGCTCTGTCCCTTGCTTGCTGCAGGGGGGGACAGAGAATCCAAGGGC
>NW_010414864.1:3634-4047 GCF_000710305.1 Buceros rhinoceros silvestris
CATAAATCCCCCTGGCCCAGACTGCACGGCATGGCACGGCACGGCATGGCACGGCACGGTCCCCCCCCTCCCAGTTTAGCACCCTCGGTAGCAAACCCTTCCAATAGACTCGACCATTTAATCTGGGGTTTGTTGGTGGTCTGAGCAGCAGCCGTGTCCAGGGAGCATGCCCTGACCTGCCCCGGCAAGTCTCTACTGGCAGTTCATCTGCTCGTGTCCACAGCAACGCCAGGGGACAGAAAATAACACCTAAAAAAAAGAAAATCCCAAAGCTGACAGCAGCCACCTCTGTCTTCCAGGGCAGGGGAAAGGCTGAACGTGGAGGAGATGCATTGGTACCCTAAAAGTTTGAAATAGCTGCTGCTGCC
The DNA here is from genome assembly GCF_000710305.1 of Buceros rhinoceros silvestris. Lineage (NCBI taxonomy): Eukaryota > Metazoa > Chordata > Aves > Bucerotiformes > Bucerotidae > Buceros > Buceros rhinoceros. The sequence goes on from NW_010414864.1 coordinate 4,003, forward strand.
ACTCCGGGGGAGCCCCGAACCATCGAGGCAGGCGCTGCCACCCCC
>NW_010414864.1:4211-4606 GCF_000710305.1 Buceros rhinoceros silvestris
AGCCCCAGAGCATCGGCCTGGGGCAGGGGCTGGCAGTGGCGTGCCCATCAGCCTGGGTTTTGAGACCCGTGAGCGCCGAGGTTACAGCGTGAGGCTCAGCAGCAGCTTTTCATCTCCTTAATCCCATGACACAGGTTGTTTCATTTTCCCCCAGCTATTCTCTGCAGGCTGTCACGAAGCTCTGTAAACCCCTGCAGACATGCAGAGCCTGACTCGCTCATGCAAATATTGACAGGAGTCATTCCCCGGAGCCAGGGAAGAGGCTTTCAGCTCTGTTTGCAGGAGCTGGTGGCGTCTGTCCGGGCGGCGGACGGACCCACAGGCTCCCCAGGGCCCTGGCTGGAGCTGGCCGTGGGGCAGGGCTGCACCAGCGGCTGGGCGTCCGCCGGTCCCCC
>NW_010414864.1:4705-6504 GCF_000710305.1 Buceros rhinoceros silvestris
AGTGCAGAGAAAGATAGAAAGTGTGTTAAAATATAATTGAGGGGCTACAAAGGGTTAACTGCTGCCACTGGAAGACGGGTCAGTGCTGAGCCGGGGTGCTGGCTGGCCGGCTCCCTTCATCTCTTTTTTATTGTGTTTAAATAATGTGCTTCGCTCCGTTCTAGACTGTTGTTTCACAGCCTTGAAATAGAAACCGCATTGATCAGTAAGGCCGAGCGTTTACAGACCTGCATTAAGGGGCTGGAACACCCATCTGTGCTCACTGCTGGGGCTCCGGCTCTGCCCCCGGTCTCTGCCCGGCCGCTTGCCCGGACGAGGCCATTTAAGCCCCTTGCGTGGGCTTTGGGGGGGTCTCCCCTCTGGACCCGCTGGCTCTCAGGCAGCAGAGCCCTGGTGCACAGGCACTGCCAATTCACCCATACGATGGGTTTTTTTCCTCTAATCCTTCTCTGGCTGGTACTCTGCTGCTGTCCACACACACGGAGACCCTCTCTGGAATTTGCTTTCCAATTTTGGCCATGGAGAAGTGACCTTTCTCCTTCTGCCTTGACATCACCGTTACCATGGGAGCAACTGGCCCACCAAGCCTCCACCACCTGGGACTTGGTTGCACACCAAAATCTTTGATCTCCCAGAAAAACGTCCCAGACACCCACTTGATAAAAACCTGCGTCACTGTCTGGATGCTCATGGTCAGTCCAGCCCCATTCTGCATCCAGCCCACAGACGCATGGCAAAAAGAGGGCTCTTCCTGCCTCCCCCCGCAAACCCAGGTCTTCCTCGCCCGGCTCCGAGCTGCAGCGCGGGGCTGCGATGCAGGCAGTTCCCCAAGGACAACGTTGTCCTGCGCTCGGCTGCTTTCCAGGGGAAAAGCTGCACCCGCACAAAGGGCAAAGGCTTTTCTGCGTGAAGGACTGGCTCAAGGGCAGCAGAGGCTGCTCGTACCGCTGAGAAACATCCTCAGCGCTCTGATGCTGCAGGCCTGTGTCCAAGCTCAGCAACCTGCACTACAGGGGAAAAAATGGTATTTAAACTGAAGGGCGCTGGGTTTGCCATTTCCCAGCCTGTGGAGGGTTGTGCTGCTTGAGGAAGTGATGCACCGGAGGGGCTCAGCCCTGTGCTGCCCTCCCTGTCCATGATTTGCCTCACTGGACCAGCCTGGCTGTGGGAAAAGATCACACTGGCTCGGGAAGAGCCACTTCAGCACCAGGCAGACGCCTCTGCTGCAGCTTTGTGATGGGGCACAGCGCAGCAGGGATGGGAACCGGCCTCAATGCCTGGAGCAGAGAGCTGTGGGTGTCCCCCCCTGCCGCTGTCAGGGCTTATAGCACTGAGGGATAAGGCAAAGGAACACGCCATAGGCACATCCTAGTGTCCCGCAGGCGGCCCTGCCCTGGCCCTGCTCCTCCCAAGGGCCCAAGGGTGACTGCGATGCCCCTGTTGAGGTTGTACCACAGCAGGGTAAAAAACCCCTCGCACTGCCCAGGTTTTTCTGGCAGTAGCAGCCACAGCAGGGTCAGAGCCCTGTGAATCCTGCTGGCAGCACACCATGTGCACCCTGATCACGGCATGAGGGTCATCCCTCCCCCCACCCCCACCCCAACATCTGGTTTCGATGAGACTTTTTTGGGGGTGTTGTCTTTGTGAGCCCTTCTTCTGGCACTGATTCACAGGAGCACTGGGGCAGGAGGCAGGTGCTCGAGAAAGGCCCACGGGCAGCGCTGCCCGTGCGGGAGGGACCTGCTGCAGCAGCACCCGCCTGGCAGGATGCCCCCGCCAGGGTGTTCCCCCAAACCTCC
>NW_010414864.1:6628-6991 GCF_000710305.1 Buceros rhinoceros silvestris
GCTGCTGCACTGGCACCCGGGGACTGCCCAGGCTCTGATCTGTGGGAGGGCTGAGCTCAGCCCAGGGTGCCCAGTGGGACGCTGTGGTGCTCACAGGGGGAGGAGGCGGAGTGAGAGGAGAGAAAGGGCGATGGTACTGTAGGGTGAGTGGCAGGGCTGGAGAAAGGTGCTGGATGCCCCTGAACCCCAGCACATCCTTTGGCACTGGGCAGAGCTGCATGCCCCCCCCCACTCCCTCTGTCACAGCCTGCTCTGGGTATGGCAGGAGCTGGACAAACCAAGCAGGAGCCTCCTGACCTCTGTGTCCAGAGCCAAGGCCATGTCCTGGCACATCCTGGAGCGATGAGGGACACGACCACCCCA
>NW_010414865.1:0-273 GCF_000710305.1 Buceros rhinoceros silvestris
CATGACAGCAAGTCTGGGCGGCCCCACGGTCCTGTGTTCCCTCCCCGGGTCAGCCTTGTGTGCTCCAGCCAGGCAGAGCGTGGGGTGGCACCTCTGCCCCACGTCGGGACCCTCCGTCAGCCACGCCAAGAATCATGACAGCAAGTCTGGGCGGCCCCACGGTCCTGTGTTCCCTCCCCGGGTCAGCCTTGTGTGCTCCAGCCAGGCAGAGCGTGGGGTGGCACCTCTGCCCCACGTCGGGACCCTCCGTCAGCCACGCCAAGAATCAGAGAA
>NW_010414865.1:418-689 GCF_000710305.1 Buceros rhinoceros silvestris
TGCCAGTCCCCACCACCCCCTCTCACCTTTCTCCGTCTGCTCAATGATTTGCCGCAGGGCTTTCTTCAGGCTGTTTGCCCGCAGCATGAGCTGCTCCTTGGATTTGAAGATGCGAGGCACAGGGCTGGGGTTGAAGCTGCCGCCTTTCTCCTGGTCCTTGGTGTCAGCAGGGGTGGCTGGTGCCACTCCCTCGGGGAGCACAATGGCCTGAGCCTCCTCGTTCAGCTCCCGCACCAGCGAGTCCAGCTTCTCGTTCAGCATGGCACACTGC
>NW_010414865.1:1035-1347 GCF_000710305.1 Buceros rhinoceros silvestris
ACAGCAAGGCCCCAGACCGCCTCCCCGACCAGCCCCCCCCAGCCCCTTCACCGCCCGGGGGCTGTGCCACCCCACACAGCCCAGCCCTCCAGCTCCCCTGCAACCCACCTTCCGCGCCATCAGCTCGGCCTCCTGCTTGTTCTCCGTCGCCCTCTTGTAAGCTCGGCCGACTTCAGCCACAAAGTCGTTGACGGTGCCGCAGAGGAACCTGCCCAGGGAAGCAGCAGACCGGTGGAGAGGGGCGCGGGGCACAGCACGGCCAGCTGGGCAGTGATGCCAGCTGGGGGGCACAGGGATAAAGTCCCCCCGCAC
>NW_010414865.1:1515-4152 GCF_000710305.1 Buceros rhinoceros silvestris
GGCCCGACGGGGAACAGCCTGGCCCGGCAGGGTGCAGCACCCCCGGGGACACAGCCCCAGTCTGGCGGGGGGGCTCGGGGACCCTCCTTACTTTGCAGAGGAGATCACCACTGAGTGCTTGTCCGACTCCAGGATCTTGGCCAGGTGGAAGGCAACCGAGTCAGCGTAGTGGGAGATCTGGGCCTGGGGGAGGACAGCTGGAGCCATGACACCCTGCCGGGCGCTCCAGCAGGGAGCCTTGCCCGGCCAGCCCTGGAGCAGGGATGAACACCCCCTCCTTGGTCCACCCCTGAGCCCTGAAGGCAGCCATGCCCACGCCGCTGGGCAGAGAGGATGCCCAGCCACAGCAGAAGGGAAACTGAGGCAAGGGGCTGAGGAGGAGCACATGCCGGAATCCAAAACAGCCTGCCAGGAGCAGACCAGCTCCACCTCACCCTGCTGTCTGTTCCCAAGTGCTCTTGTCAGGCTGAGACCTGCCAGACTTGTTTCATCGCAGGCAGCCAGCTGCCAGCCCCCTCGTAGCCCCAGGAACCCCCAACATGACTTATCCCCATGCAATCCCACCCTGTGCACCCCCAAATCGGCTGACGGGAGAATGGGAACCCGACTCACAGACTGCTCTTCACCCCTTCAAGCCTGCAGCCAGCTGCCAGCCCCCTCGTAGCCCCAGGAACCCCCAACATGACTTATCCCCATGCAATCCCACCCTGTGCACCCCCAAATCGGCTGACGGGTGAATGGGAACCCGCCTCCCAGCCTGCTCTCCACCACTTCAAGCCTTTGGTCCCCAATAGTGCCCACCTGGATGTTGGAGTCCCCGTTCTCCTCCTCCTTCAGGGCTGGGGGAGATTGCTTGGGGGCCTCGTAGGTCAGCACGCTCCACCTGCCAAGCAGAGACCACGGCGCCTGCCACCTCTTGGCACCCCAGCACAGGGATATGTGGGCAGGGGACACGGACAGGTTGCTTGACAGGCACCAGGGCTGGGGACTAGCAGAGAGGCGCAAGCCCTGCACCAGGCTCACCGGTCCAGCATCTTGGTGGTGGCCCTTTCCAGCTTCTCCAGGATCTGCAGCAACTGGGTGTCATCATCGCACAGGCTGCCCCAGCCCAGCACCCGAGCCAGGTCATTGCCGGTCCCCAGGGGCAGGACACCCAGCTGGCACTGCGGGAGAGGGACAGGGCGAAGGGGCTCAGAGCAGTCCCCAAGGGCACCTGTGACACCCCCTACCCTGCCGTGCCCGTTGCTCGCAGCACCCTGGGGCACATGGCGGAGCTCCTAGCTGTGGTGCGTGCTGGCACTGGTGACAGTGCTAACCTGTGCCAGCAACGCCAGGCACTCCTGCTCACCTGCTTGTGGAGGCCTAGGGCGTCGATCTCAGAAAGCACCCAGCCCACACTGCCGTCGCCCCCGCACACCAGGATCCGGAAGGTGGAGAACTTCTGGAAGAGGCGCAGCCTGGGGGGACGATGGGAGACAGGGGCTGGGGGCTGTGCAGGGACCCTGCTGAAGCCACCCCAGGGCAACCAGGCCAGCGCTTACCCCAGGTGCGGGCCCCCATTCATGAGGTCGAAGACTTGGGCAGGGTTGAGGAACTGCTTGAACTTGCGCAGAAACTTGACGCCCTGGTTGTCCCCACTCTTGGAGTTGACAAAGGCCAGGAGAGGGCTGGAGCAGGTCGAGGGGCAGGTGGCCTTCCAGAAACCTGTGGCAAGCCCCCACATGTGAGCCCCCAGCTCCCACCGCCCCAAGGATGCCTTAGGAGAGCAGAGCCCACATGGACACCCTGACCGTGCTGCGCCCAACCTGCAGCGTGCTGGGACCAGGCAGGAGGCACAGTGCCCCGGGGGATGGCGAGGGGTGGGAGGAGGAGGTGGAGTGGGGATGGGGATGGGGATGGACAAGGCTAGCACAAGGGCAGTCCAAGCTTAGGTTCCTGCTCCATCACTGTCCCTGCAGGCACAAAGTGAGTCACTAAGCTGACTCGTGTCCCCAGCCTGGCACTCCAAAAGGGGCAGCGGTGGGTGGGTGCACAGGAGGGTCAGCTCCTCACTGTGCCAACAGCCCAGCTGGGACCAACGCAGCAAAACCAGAGGGGAGCAGTGCACACTCCCACCTGAGGTGCTCCCAGGGGTGGCACTGGCAGCCGGCATGACCACCCCCAGTTGTCACCCCCAGCTGTCACTGCCAGGGCTCTGGCGGGGTGGGTGTGAATGACGCAGAAGCCTCGGAAGGCTTGGCAGCCAGCACTGTGCTTTTAAAGAAATGAGATGGGGAATGAAATGTGCCCGAGGTGGAGGAGGATCGATCCATCGCTGGCCCAGAGCCCGCAGCCTCCTCAGGCACATCTTGGCCATCCCAGTCCCCCGGCCACGGGCTAGTGCCCGCTGGCTCCCTCCCTTGGCAGAACCGGTGATGCTGCAGCAGGGAGAGCACCAGCCCTCGCTGCGGCTGGCACCGGCCCCACAGCCATTGCACCCAGAGCCCTGTGGGGAGCAACTGGGAGCCCCGTGCCTTCACTGTGTGGGGAGCAGCATCCCTGCAGCCCACCGCCACCTGGCCCAGGCATGGCTCAATCTGCACTCCCACCCCAGCGAGCGGAGCGGATCCGCAAAGCAAAACACCGGGGGCTGCTGAG
>NW_010414865.1:4695-5084 GCF_000710305.1 Buceros rhinoceros silvestris
GCGAGCAGTCGTGGCTCGGAAGCTGGAGGAGAAGCCGCGTGATGGTTACCCTGACAGCATCCTGATGAGTAACGAGAAGCAGATGAGCCACCGGCTGAGATGAGCAGTGAAAATCATTAAAGAACGAGGAAAGAAATATCCGGAGGAGAAGAACAGATTTTGCTCAGCGGAGGCCAGCTGGGTGGCGGGGAGGCTGTGCTCTGCACCACCAAAAAACCAGCTGAGTTTCAGACACCGAGAAGGAACCCAAGCAAGGGCCTCATCCTGCCCCGTGAGGCTGAGCCACTGAGGTGCACAGGGGGCGCCCCAGGTCAGGGGCTCAGGGCTGGCACTGCTGACCCCAGCACGGAGCAGCCATGACCCACCATGAGAGGCAGCCCGGCCAACGA
>NW_010414865.1:5309-5764 GCF_000710305.1 Buceros rhinoceros silvestris
GCAGCCTTCAGCTGCGGCTGCGGCAGGGAAGGGCACTGACTCCGGAACCTGCAGATGGTGGTGATCCCGGTGCCCCCCAGGAAAGGGGGCACAGTGCCACAAGTAAAAGCCTGCAGAGGAGCTGAGAGCCCTGTCCCAAACAGCCTGTGCCCCCCACCCGCAGCCCAGCCCTGTCCCCTCCGGGACTCACCGTCCGAATCAATGCTGTTCAGGGCAGTTGGTGGGATGATGGACACTTTGTATTGGCCCAGGGGGCACCTCTTGCCGAAGAGCTCCTTGCAGGCGCTGTGTACCTGGGGACACAGGGGCGGGTCCGTAAGCAAATGCAGGGGGCGCAGCACCAAAGCCCCCAGCCTCCGTTTCCCCAGCAATGCACCCAGCAGAGGCAGTGCTGTCTGTGCTGGGGGCGGAACACGGACGGACGCATCCTTACGATGGCCTTGCCCCAGAGGCAC
>NW_010414865.1:6000-6855 GCF_000710305.1 Buceros rhinoceros silvestris
CGCTGGGGGGGCATGGCCACCTGCGGAGAGGGGCCTTTGCCAATGGCCCACCGCCCCCACACACTCGAGGGACAGTTACACGGGCCACCCCCTTCCCCAGGCACCACAGAAGAGGTGGGCAGGGGACGATGCCCCACAGCAGGGCAAGGCAGCCCCAGGACCCCTCCCGTGCCCACTCATCCCTGCCCACCTGGGCCCCTGCAGCCACCAGCTCGGTTACACGGGCCACCCCCTTCCCCAGGCACCACAGAAGAGGTGGGCAGGGGACGATGCCCCACAGCAGGGCAAGGCAGCCCCAGGACCCCTCCCGTGCCCACTCATCCCTGCCCACCTGGGCCCCTGCAGCCACCAGCTCGTGGGCCAGGGCAGGGGTGTCCCCAGCAAACGCTCCGGGGTGGCCCCACTGGGACAGCAATAAGGTATCCTGCTGCCAGGTGGTGGAGAAGGTGTCCCCAGGACATGTCACCGCAGACCCAAGCCCAGAGGCCAGACAGGGCAGGGCACAGCTGGGTGCCAGGGTCCCCTTGATCCTGATTTGAACCCAGCAAGGCCAGCTCTGCTGGTGGCTCTGTCCTGCCAGGGTCCCCCATGGGGACTCCCCTGCTTACCCCATCCTCATCCTCAATGATTTCGGTGCCAATGGAGGCCAGGGTTGTCCACTTGCAGTTGTTGGTGGCTCTGACGGCGCAGCGCTTGTGTGCCTTGAACTTGCAGACTGCGCAGAGGGGAGCCGGTGAGGAGCAGGGACGGACCCCACGGGATGCGCGGCTGGTGGGCGTCAATCTGCATTTCTCCCTAGAGAGGGTCCCCCTCCCCAGTCCCAGCACCAGCCCACCCCCCAGCAGGACCCTGCCA
>NW_010414866.1:0-208 GCF_000710305.1 Buceros rhinoceros silvestris
AAGGGGTCCTAGGAACCACTTCAAACGCGGTACCTTCTCGTCGGTATTGTTTGCAGAGATAAGCGCGGCAGCCCCGCTAAGCGCGCTTTTGAATTCACTTATCAGTGTTGAAGCAGGCTTTTCTCCCGGCCTCCCCCACCTGGGCAGCGCCAGGCATGGGCAGAACCCGGGCTGCGGCGGCAGCTTCCGCGCCCCCCGGGTCATTCGC
>NW_010414866.1:384-676 GCF_000710305.1 Buceros rhinoceros silvestris
GCAGCGCTTTGTTCCTGGCATGAAAACGGTCCCTCGCCTGCACTTGAATACGCTGCCGGAGAAAGCGCAGCCCGTGTAATCCCCGAGGAACAACTCGTCGGAGCCACGGCCTGGGGATGCTCCAGCGGTGACGTGCCCGTGTCCAGCAGCCAGCTCCAGCGCAGCCCCGGGGACAGCGCTGGGCACTCGCGGCCACAAAGGACGGTCACTTGGGCGCAGGAGGAGGCTGGCCCATGCGTCACACCCCAGCCCGGGTGAAGTGGGGCGGCTCTGCCCCAGCCCAGCCCCCCCA
>NW_010414866.1:841-2246 GCF_000710305.1 Buceros rhinoceros silvestris
AGGTTCAGAGTGATGATGGCTGCTGGTGTGGGGCTGAGACTGGTCAGATGCTTCGAGAGCTCATTACCGAGGGCACAGAGAACCAGGGTGATTTCCACTAAGTTTTCCTAAAGCTGCCAACTAACAGCAAGTGAGATATTCCCCCTCCCCAGCATTATATTAATTCTTCATTAATGCATGACAGAGCCGGTAGCTAAGTGGTACCTACACAAACGGGCACCGCGCCTTCGCAGAACGCTGCCCAGCAGCTGGGAGGGGAATCGTGTGTGTGACGAGGGGGGACAGAGCAGTTGTGTTAATCCTCCCCCCAACCCCACAACAGCAAAGAATTTCAACTTTCAGACAAACAACTTCATTTACAAGTGTGTCTCTAATTAGCTGCAGAATTAGTAAAGCAGAGTTTTCCCCCCATAGATCGGCCAAACCCCTGAGGGAGGCTGTGGAATAGAGAGAATCGCATTTCCAATTATTTTGTTGAATTGCTAATTTAGTTATTGTGCCTGGCGTAATTGTGATGGGTATTGGGTGTGCAATTCAATTTGTTTTAAATATTTGTGGGAAGGCTGATCAGTAATGGAGCTGACCTATTTCATGGCCCAAATTGAGAGAAGAGACTAAAACAAAAAAACAGCTACAAAGCCACAGTTTGTCTCAGTTTTTATTTTGATGTCTCTCATCCCTCTTAAGACTGTTGATGCAACAAAAGGTTTACATTAGAAGATGATGGCACTTTGATCTCGGGCTTTTGAGAGCTTACCGCTTTGGTACTTCTTTTCTTGGCATTTTAATGTGGAGATATTTTAGGCTAAAGAGTTTTAAATGCGTTTCTGGAGTTCAGTGGGGCCATCCCCCACCCGCCCCCACCAATGGTTTACGTTTGTTAAGGTGATTTTTGTTTTAACTACCAGGATGCCGGTTGGAAGGGTGACTGCTGGGGTGGTTATTTAACACGTCCCACCGTTACCGTGGGGATCTTCTGCACTGCGTTGGCGGTTACCACGTCCCAGTGAGCAGGGGACACCCTTCAACGGGAGGGCTGCCTACGGGAGGGTTCACGGACACCCTCCCAGGCAGTCACTGGGGAGGGGGTTTTCCTTTCTGTTTGTTTCAGTCACTGGAATGTTAAAGATGACAATAAATCCGTGGAGGAGGAACGGGAGCTGCTGAGGGCTCACTGGGACCAGGGCTGCGGGCTGGGAGTTTGCCCGCAGAGGATGGGAAGGGACACGATGAGGCTCGGAGAAAGGCAAACAGTGGTGCCCGATGTGCTCTGCTGTGGCTGGCTGAGGAGTCAGGACGGGCTTTGCCCCGTGGGCGCAGCTCAGGTTCAGTTCAGGCACCTGCAGAGTCTGACCGGGGGGAGGAACAAGCGTGGCAGCGGCTGCGAGGAGCCCACGGCTGAGGT
>NW_010414866.1:2447-2746 GCF_000710305.1 Buceros rhinoceros silvestris
CCGCCAGACCGCGTTCGAGAGGTGCCGCATAAAACTCCTTGTTCTTGCCGTCAGGAAAAGCGGAGCTCCCCCCGGGGTGCTGGGACAAGGGGTGACAGATTTCCACGCCCAGCGACAGAGATGTAATTCATTTTTTATTAAAAGAAACTGAGGTAAGTGAAATGCTTCAGCGCCAGCGAGAAGCGCTGGTACCGAGGGGGGGTGTCTGCCCCCTGCCCCGCCAGGTAACCGCCCCCCGCGCCTGTGGCCACAGATGGGCTGGGGGAGGATGGCCGGGCCGACGGCCCGGGATGCTGCTC
>NW_010414867.1:0-300 GCF_000710305.1 Buceros rhinoceros silvestris
CGGCCTCCCGCACCGCCTGCCCTCCACCCGCCCATGGCCCCTCGCCCCGGCTGGCCTCCCCGGGCCCGGCCCCGCTGGGTTTTTGGCAGCCCTCCCTTGTCCCAGCAGCAGGCTGTTTGTCTCCTTTTCTTGCCAAAAAAAACCCGCCTGCTTCGCCCGCCAGTCGCTCTGCCGAGGTCTGGCCCGTCCTCCATCCCGCAGGGACCCCTGGCAGCTTCACACTTTAAAACTTCCCCTCACTCACTGCTGCAACCCTTTTCAACCCTGAAACCCTCAGCAAGGATTTTTGCTCCTCTATTT
>NW_010414867.1:538-839 GCF_000710305.1 Buceros rhinoceros silvestris
GATGTGCTTCCCGGCGTCCCACCCCGCTGCCTGCTGGCAGCTTGGGGACTTCCTGAGAAAGGGTTTGCATCCGGACGGAAGTACCTGAATAGCCCTGATGGACCTACCTCCACGACAGACCTCGTCCCTCTCCACCCCAACCACACACTTGGCCTCACCGGCATCCTGCGGTAGTGAACTCGGTGAGCTCATGCCCTCCTTCATCCCCAGAGCAGCTCTAGAACAGCACCGCGTGTTGATTCACTGGCCGCTTGGCAGAGAAACCGGCTGGGTCCTCCGTAGCCGTGCGGCTTGTCTTCGC
>NW_010414867.1:963-1344 GCF_000710305.1 Buceros rhinoceros silvestris
GCCCCCCTGGCCCGGCCGGCTTGTCTTCGCCATCCAGCCCTGGAAAGGGGAAGTTTGGCATAATGAGTGAAGTCCCACCCGTGCCCACCCGATGGCTGCACCACAGAGCTCGTGCCCCGCGTTTGGGCTCAGAGCTCCACGAACGGCCCCCGTCCAGGTCCCTCGCTCACGCTCTTGGACATCTGACAGAAAAGTTGCCCTTCGCCAAAGAGCAGCTCTTGTTTCCTCCTTGCAAAGGTAGGGAAAAAACCCTGTGAAGGAGGAGCTCAGGAGAAAGGAGCTTGGGAAAGTGATGTCGCCCCAGCTCCGGCCACGCCACCTCTGCCAGCCTGCTGCTGGGGCAGAGCTGAGGGACAGTGGGGGGACCTCGCGCCACCCCGC
>NW_010414867.1:1528-1868 GCF_000710305.1 Buceros rhinoceros silvestris
ACGGGGGGGCTGCTGCAGCACAGAGCTGTGGCAGCTCAGGGAGATTCCTGGGCTAAACCCCAAGAGCAGCCTTTGCACAAGAGGTGCTGGGTTGGTGCCTGCGCCCGTCAGGCTCCTCCGGCTTTAAGCTCTGGTGACCGGGAAGAATTAAACCCCAGGGACAGCTCTTGTTCCTGGCGCTCACAGTTTTCTGCAGAAACTCTGCAAAGCTCAAGCACCGAGACGTGGCCAGAGGAGTCGCGAGGGCTGGTCTGTGTTCCAGCCCCAGGTAACTCTCAGCTGCGCCTGGGAGGTGGCGTGGAGAAAAGCGCTTCCCACGTCTCGCTGTCGGCCGGTGCGG
>NW_010414868.1:0-5393 GCF_000710305.1 Buceros rhinoceros silvestris
TATATAAATAATATAATAATCTTAATATGAATTGCCGCAGTGAAGATCGAGGTGACATCATCTTCTTGAAGAAAGTTGTGGGGCCATTCTGGATTTTCAATATCAATGGCATTCTTCAGATGTCTTCCTGTGTAACCTAAGAGAATATCCTATGAAATGCATATCCTGGGCTGCATCAAAAGAAGCATGACCAGTAGGTGGAGGGAACATGTTGTCAGAGAAAGTGACTATGCTCCCTCCCTGGAAGTGTTCAAAGCAAGATTGTCTGGGGCTTTGAGCAGCCTGGTCTAGTGGAAGATGTCCCTGCCCAGGCAGGAGGCTTGAAATCAGATGATCTTTAAGGTCCCTTCCAAACCAAACCTCTTTACGATTCTATATTTCTGTGATTCTATTATGCTGGATTTCCATATTCTATTTATTCTGCTATTTTTCTAATATAAGTTGGAAACAGTGTAAGGTAGAGAATGGAATGAATTAGCATACAAACTATCCTTTAGAATACTTGTAAAGATATCCTCAAACACTTTTTTTCTACCTTCTCATTTCTTTATAGTGACAAATACATGATAGCTGATTCTGAAAAAATAAAAAGAGTTTGAGATTCTTTTAGGAGCTGCAGACACCCAGAAATATGAGAATGATTGCTGTAATGCAAAGTGAAGGTGAAGTGCCACTGTGTAAACAAATAATGGTTGGTTTTTCCTTCAAAAATTATTTATATGCTTCAGCTATTTGAATTGCTCTAAAGACGTGATCCTCAATCAGTGAAAAGAGGGAAGGGTTTTATTTTGATGGTCATAGTTTATTTGTTTGGGGTTTTTTTCAATATTTTGATCATTAAGTTTTGTGTTATTTGCAGTTTAAGCTTTTTCAACACATTTTTAAAATGAATTCTGTGTTAATCCAGGTTACAGAAAATAAGGTACATAGCAGAACAAATATATATTTCTTTTCCCCAGAAAACATGATTTATTCTCTCTAGAAATCGTTGCCCTTTTTAAAAAAGAAAATGTCAAGATAACTGAATTAACTCTTTCAAAAGACTTAATTATTAAAATTTTAAAATATCCTGAACACCATTATCTACTTCATTATAAAAAGTGAAAAATATAAAACTGTTTTAGTGTATCGTTGACTTAACCAAAATTAGATGAATGTTTTGAATTTAAGTAAAATATTCGCTAAGTACCTACATATACTTTAAATAATTTTATTTCTTAAACAAATGTGAAATTATCATTCATCTCAGTTTTCAGACAAGAATATGTGTTTAATAACATAAACGTTCTTTATTTAACTAGGCATAGAATTTAAAAGAATAAAAACTAGGGGATAATTACAAATTATCTTATGTAAATCCAAATTTTTATTTTAATTTTGGGATCATGGATATATAATGTCTTAATTTTACCCTTGCATTTTTATTTCACATAAATTTTTATAACACAAGAAAAAAAGAACACTGCAGACACAACATTGATCATAAAAAACTGCACATTAATGTTCAAGTCATTGAAGAGTGATGGCAAATATTCTATTAAGGCCATAGATAAAAAAATATAAACTTAACAGTATGCCTGTTTACATACTGAAAGAACAAATCACATAAAACCAGTGAAAAAAAAGGTTTTGATCCACATATTTTATAGGAAAGCCATTAAGACTCACAGAAGAATGTTTTAGTAGGAAAAAACAAAGGTCTTTGAAAATAAAAGTGGAAAATAAATTAATGATGGAGTTCTATGGTGGTTTTTCTTGGACATGTTATGGTATCAGACCACCTATCAGTATACAATTAACACAAATCATGTTTAAAGATAGAATTCTATTTTTCCTGAAAAGAACAAAGAAAATAGTATTAGTGTTGTGAGGAAGCACCATTCCTGATCCGGCATAAAGTTATGCTGGTGTTGATTGATAACAACAGATCTGACACCTACCAGCCTGTGATGATCCCTTTGAACATGTCGTAATAAATTTGAATGGTCAAGGTGAGTGAGTACTTGTTATTTTTATAACGCAAACGCAGCTTATTTGGCCATGTCCTGAGAAGGAATTTATTATCTCATGGAAATTTGACTTTAAATTTTTAAAAGGGGCTTAAATACAAGATGGACAGAATGGCTTAATGAGGTATAACTTATGCAACACACATATTAATGACACTACTGATATTCCTTGCCACTCCCAATAAAAACACACTTGTTTAAGTCTCTTTTATTGAAGAAAACTGAACTGTACACAGATTCAGTTATGGAAGCTTGCTGTATTTCATTAGGTGACCATATCTCAGTTTTATGACCTGACACGTCATTTCTTAGCTAAATCATTGGAACAGAAAAACAAATAAACAAACAAACCAACCGATAGTGTCAAATCCACACCTTCAGAAGAATCTTCTCCCCCACTCCTTTTCATGTCAAAGAGCAAGAGAGAGTTTCAGACCTGAAGTATAATGTTAAACTTAGCTCTTTTAATACCTGAGGGAATATTAGTCCAGATATTCTACGGTTTGTAGGTAATGCATAAGCCTCATGAACTCCTAAATTAGAAGGACACCAAGCAAAATCTAATGGAAGCTTCTTTTGATCATTTACTTAGAATCACAGAATTGTTTTAGTTGGAAGAGACATTTAAGATCATCAAGTCCAACCCTTAACCCACCACTGCCAGGTCACCACTAAGCTACGTCCCTAAGCACCACACCACATTTCAATCTGAGATCACAGACAGTTTATACCACACTTTGTATTGCCATAAACCGAGGCTTAGCCATAAAAAATTAGGATACATTCACTTCACGGCTAGACAGTCACTATTTTGGCTACGCCAAGCTGAAATCATCTCAGGACAGGACAAGAACAGGGAAATCCTAATGCCTTTTTTAGCAGGTTAATGAAAACATGTGGCCTTTCACTAGTAAAGGCAAAATTCAAATTTATTTACCAAAATTGTACAGTTCAGCTTTATCTTAATTTTCTACCTTAGGTATCAGAAAACAATTCTAGATTTAAGAATATTTAAGAATGTGCACTTACATTAGTGCCAGAGATGCCTACCTTATGCATAAATCCACATGTTATGTTACCTTGTAAATACTAGTCTGTACGATAGAGACATGAAAACCTTGGCGGTCTGGGAAAGGAGTGAGAAAAATCTTAACTACAATTCCATGGTCTGAGAGAGACACAGAAGAAGACAGAGAGACAGGGCGAGCTAAGCTGTTTGAAGACTGATTGAAACCTGTGTAAATCACAACACACTCTGATAACACAGTTTCTTTGCCAATTATGCACCGTATATGGGAGAGTTCCCACGAAAATCTCCAAATGCTGTTTCTTTGGCGATTGGTAGGACATGACAGAGTCCACAAAATGGATCTTCTTAAGCTCAAGCCGCACGTGTAGTAGCTATGCAAAATTATTAATTAGTTTTTTAATATCTGTGGTTATTTGGGGGAAAATAATGAACATGTATGTAATCAGGTGATATAAGCTTTGGGGCAGGATGCAGTGTGCATGACTTGAGGAAGAAATCTTCCTTGCACCTGGCGCTGATAAGATAAAGAAGATACCTGCTTCTTAATGCTACATTGGTGTTAAGGAGTTTTTCTTCTGAATTTTTGGTAACACACATGGGTACCTAAGCCAATTAAATCCTTTTTAGAAGAAGCTTTTTACACCACTTTCTCTATTTTGAAAAAGATGAAAGGAATATCTATTTTTACACTTGGAAATTACTAGGCATACAGGTATTTAAAATAAACATATCAATTACATTATTGTGGTATGAAAAGCAGCTTGAAGTGAGTATACCTTTAGGATGACTTTTTCCCATATTGATCTTTCTCCAAGATTTGTATCCCAGCCTCATTCTCAAGTGTCCTTTACTTCATTTTCTTCTCTGTATTAACAGGACACGAATTTTTCTTTGGTGTTGGCTCCAAAACTTCTATTTATGTATAAAAATATGTGTACTGAAGTAATTTTCTGCAGCATTAAACTCTCTAAATACGCCGTCATATGATTTTGTGTCTTTCTCTCAATCATTAACTTGTTAAATTATGCAACATGGATGCTTCAACCTTAGCTGATCAATCCTTCTAGTATCTTCACAATTTTTGTTGGTTGGATGTCTGAGTTTTATTTTTCTCTAACACGGGGTGGGATTCCAGATTGCACAAATCTATATTTAATGATGGGATACAGCTCCAGATTGTAGTGAACTATATTTAGGTATTTACAATCTGGAGCTGAATCTTATTTCAGCTTTGAGTGAATATGATCGAAATATGATCGTGCATGATTTCCGAGGCTGTGTTTAGCTTTTAAGACTTGCGTTCTTATTAGGGAAGTGAGCAGGAAGGGATATATTTAGTCTCCTGACTTGAAACGTGAGTTTTCTCACACAAAAATCGTTAGGATATGATTATTGTTCACTAATGCCAAGTATCAATGTATCAAAGAGCCAGAGCTAACAGTAGGAACCAATTAGTTGAGTTCTACATGGATAAGTTTACTTGGTTTACTTTGTTACTTTGAGTAACATGCAGTGACATGGCACATAAATTTACACAGTGCTTTTGTTATCTTCATTGTGGTGTCTATGTTACCTACACTAGAAGTGTGTTCACAGATGCAGAAGACACAGTCTGTTTACACAGTCTTTCCTGTGTAAAATCAGTTCTGATCCGTTGACTTGCCTGTCTATCCTCCTTTCAGGAGATTTAGCCAGTGGGCCTGATGCAACAGGCCTTCAGTACAAATTCAGGTCGCTCTGTGTCAAGCTGAAGTAGTACGATCACAGTGATTTTCTTTAAAAGCCCAGGTGCAGGAAATGAGCTATCCTGTTGATTGGACCTTTTACCTTAAAAGTAGGGGGTCAGCCTCAGTGATTTTTTTAGCCAAAACAATGTTTTCTCTTCTAGTACAATATCTGGCCTTAAAATATTCTGGGTGGAGTCCTTTTTCTCCACTTTTGCTGTTGAATAGCCAGGTGACTGGCTGCAACTAAGAGTCCCGGAGTGGCTGGAGCCGAAGCAGAACAAGTGAAAATCAGCATGACTGCTATCTAGTATTCCATCAGCTGGGCTAAGACAAGGTAAGGTTCTTTTCCCTGGCTTATCCAAATTTTGCTTTTCTTTTTAACATACATAAACACAGCTATAAGCAGGACTTAGACCCTTTCATTTTCTTGCCATATGACCTAACTGATGGGAGTATGTCCTACAGTTATACAGCTTGCCTCAATATCTTCTATTAGAGGCAATATTTTTGGACAAACGAACTGTTCAGCAAACCTCGATGAGAGTCCTTAGGAATAAGTATGTTGTGATTATAGATAAGATTATTTATTATTAAATATAGTTGTATTTAATCGCAAATATTACAAAT
>NW_010414869.1:0-258 GCF_000710305.1 Buceros rhinoceros silvestris
CCCCCCGTTATTTGCACAAAGTTGCAAACTCTTCACTGCAATTATTTTCCCCTCAAAAAAAAAAAAAGTAGTCAAGCAGAGCCCTGGTCTACCTTTCAAAGGGCGCCTTGTTTTATCAGTCCTAAATGCTCCGGTGCCTTTGAAGAAAATGTTGCTGTTGTGCTTTAAAAAAAATAATAAAAGTTACAGGATCCCTTTGAATTCGGCGAATGTTGGCAACATTGGCAGGAAAGACACGAAGGGGTTAGAAATTTTCGT
>NW_010414869.1:1078-8578 GCF_000710305.1 Buceros rhinoceros silvestris
CCCCCCCTTTTCTTTTTTTCGTGCTCCCTTAGACCTGGGGCAGCCTGGGGAGCTTTTGTGTGCCTGGTGCTTTTTTGGCTCCCGCGCTCGGTCGGGTCTCGGCGCATTTGCTGCGCGACGGCACATGTGTGCGTGTGAGCACAGATGGTGGATTTATACAGGGGTGAGGAAAGGTGGTACCTCCGAACAGTTGAGCAAACCTTAAGTTTTTTTTTCTTTTTTTTTTTTCCCCCCCAGCCTGTTGTTTGGGCCTGAGCAAATAAATGGGAGTTTAATTCAATTAGAGCCTGGCTTTAGTCGGTTGCCTCATGACAGAAATTATTCAATATTTTTTCCCCCTCACATTGTTTGGTTTACACATCGCTGACTCCCTTGCTTTTGTGCTCTGTTTAGAGTGGCCGTAATGCGGTGAGCTTTTGTGTCTGCCATGTCGCCGTCCCTTTCACCGCTGTCTGGTTTTGTCAGTCCTGAGGTGCAACGATGCTATTTTGAAAACAGAAAGGTTTTAATGTATTAGGAACGGGGCCCGCGTTTGCACAGCAGCAAAATGTTGGAAACAAAGCTCGCGAGCCAGGCCGGGGCACTGAATTAGAGCCGGGGGGAAGGATGCTCTGGGGGAGCCTGAAGTCCCTGGGGTCCCAGCCCACCATGCGTGGAGCCCACAGCCTTTCCCAGCTCTGACAAAGTTGGTGGTGACAGCACCCTAGATGTGCCCAAACCCACCCTGCTCCCCAAACACCCTCAGAAAGCTTTCCCCGGGAGCTTTAGCGGTGAGCAACACCTTTGGAGGAAGGCTGGCAAGCCCTCATTTCCACCATAATGGTTGCCACCTCGTCCCCCCCATCTCCTCTCCTCCACGCTGGGCAGGTGATGCTGGGTGACCTGAGCATTGCTGATCTCCCCCATTATTCCCGCTGATGGGCTCGGAAGCTGCGCGTTACCTGTTAGACACAAGATTTCCTGTTGACACCAGGAAACCAGAAAACAAGAAGAAAGACCCGCCCCAAACCAACCCAGCCAGGGCTGCCCAACGAGCAGGCAGAGATTTTCAAGGCAATTGGTTGTTTGGTTTTTTTTTTAAGTTTGTTGTGGTTTTGCTTTTCATTTTTAAATGGAGAGGCTAGAGCTGAGCAATGCTTTTGTGTGGAAGTTTGGAGGTTTCTTCCCAGAGAAGTATGTCTCTGGGAGGCGAGATGTGGCGACGCCAGAAGAAGGTAGGGTTAACATCTAACAGTTTTCTCTCTCAACTTCTAACGAGGCAACCATCGCCCCTCCTGAGCTGAAATACCAGGTTGTTTAGGCTCTAAATTGTGGGTTAAATGCAATATGAAAAATGAGTCAGATGTGTAGCTATTAATCTTTGAGGCGGAGGAGGATAAAATGCCAGCAGATAGAGAACTTCTTGATAGAAACAGAGAGTCATTGTAAGGTTGCCTTCTTTTACATGATGGTATTACTCATTTTAAGTTACAAAATGACCAGCCTGTGATGTCTGAGCGTTCAAATGCGTTGCAGCCTTTATTGACTTTCTACCTACTGCATGGTTACAAAGTTGAGCACCCTTTTTGGAAGAAGGTGATAGACACAATATCTATTTATGCAAGGACACATTTCCCTTTTCTTTATGTTCTGTTTATTCAAGGTTTTGTTTCCAAGGTCTTATAACTACAAAACTTAAAGCGAGACAAGGTCTGCCCTCATGTCAGATAACACCACCAAAACAATTCTGATGGTTCAGTAGCTTATTATTTCATACTTCCAGGTTTTAAATAAATTACAGTTATTTTCACATTCCTCCTGAATATCCTTCAGGCATGATAACAAGTGCATTTTTCTGAAAAGACCGTTAATATTCCTTTTCTTCTCGTTGATTTTAAATATTTTGTTGAATTGTCATGTAGAATAATAATTAGATGGGTCTTGCTGAATTTCTTTCAGTGCGAGGCTTATATTGTTTAGCTTCTTGACATATTTTACTAATCATTGCAGAGCTGTTGGCAAATAGATTGTAAATTACATGGAAAGTGCAGCAATACTTCCAGCATCTTTTCTCCAGCATTCCTTTGCTGCAGCCTTGCAGATTCCTTTTTTCTTTCTTTCTTTTTTTTTTTCTTTTTCCAGTCGTCAAAGGCAATTATTGACTTGGGTTTTGAAGTGCAGATTATCAAGGTATTATTTCCTTAGAAGTGCAGTGCTGTAGACTGTAGAAAACAAGAGGACCTGAGTAATTTTCTAAAGAAGAGAAGGCACAAGTCTGAATGACTCAATGAATGACGCATGTTTAGGGTTGGTTTTTGTTTTCCTGAAGCATCAGTTATAATGCTTCTCTCCTTTCTTCTTCATTTTTTCCTGCATGGGTTAAATAAGGTAATCAACACATAATTTTACTAGAGGAGAAGAAATCCATGGTTTCCCTCCCCCCCCCTTTTTTTTTATGTGTGCTTACAGGGTGGGTATAAAGTTACTGTACTACAGTCTGGCAATGAACGAATCTGGGCAATTTAAGGTCTGTGATGTGCAGGGCAAGATTCTGGTACGAAGGAGATTGTATCAAAGTGCCACAGAAGCAGCAACTGATATTGAAAAAGAGAAGGAAGAAGTTGTCCCAGAATGGTTTCATTCTTTCGTCCTCCCATGATCACAGTGGTGCTTTCAGTAAAATACAGAACTTATTCATTCCTCATCTATTTACTCCATCCTAACCTTAAATACTGAAGCCCACAAGCCAGGATGATCAGCAGTGTGCTGCAGGTATGAAGCCTCCAAGCCCTCCTGGCTGGTGCGGAGGAGGATGTGCAGTGCACAGCCCTGTGTTCCCAGGTTTTGGTCGAGGTGCCGAGGGCTCTGTGCTGAAATCTGAGGTGAGAGGAATTGGGAGCAGACGAGTCATTTTCTGTGTTAGGAACAGCCCAACTATGGTGGCACTTGTTCCTAGTAAGTCCTTTCCACTTGGAGAAATTGCTGCTGCAGCTGAAGTTTTGCAGCGACAGGGATTGATCAAGTGATGCTCGTCTCTGGGGCTGTTTGGGTCCATGCACTTCAGGTAACTAGGGAGCTACTCTTGTATAAAAAGTGTGTTATACGCTATTTTCTAACTCCTCCTGGCAGTTGTGGGGGTGTTAAGACCCCTGTACCCCATGGTCCGTCATCTGAACAATGTCTAAATACAGATTTACATAGCGCATAATGACAGCTTCAAAGAATAAGTCTCATTTGGCTGTCTTAAGGGATGCCAGGAGATATTTTATTTAAATAACAAACTCTTCAACCTACGATATTTGGGTAATTCTACCTTTCCTCCCACCTGTCTATTTAATAGATGATAGATATGCAGCAACTCTTTCTGCCATTGTGTTAGCAGTGGATTTGACTTCCTCCTGTTTGAGAACGAAGGACACATTGACTCATTTGACAAGAACACGCAAACCACTCATCCACAACCACTCAGCCACCATCCCTATCTTTCTTGACCTGAAAAAAGAAAAAAAAAGCAACTAGATTGCTTTCTTGATCTAGGTTTACCTGGTGGGAGTGAGGGTTGATCTGTCCTTTACTTCTGTTTTTTCCACAAAAATACATCCTAGGTGATCAACCTGAGGACAATTTTATTTCCACCTACGAAGTCCATTAGCTAGGGGCTTCCCTCCCAGATACTGCCACCTCCCTCATAACGGGGGGAACTGACAAATTCTACCCTCCACAGCTGGAGGAGAATTATTCTGCTGGCAATTATAAACTTAAACTCTTCCACGGAGACGGTAGGAGATCTGGGTTCCCAAGAAATTACCATGCTCTGCTCTTGTAGATCTGCCTGGCTGTGACAGCATTGTACAAACTGTATTTCAGGCCCTTTACAGCAAAAGACCAAGTTCTCAACATGCTGATAGACTTGTAAGGTGGATAAATTCCAATTTACAATCATCCAGAAACTGCCATGCCCATATTCTTCAATGGAAATCATTCTTTTGCTGGAAGAGTTATATAGCAAGACTACCGCTTTCCTCAGGACTCCGCAAGAATGTGAGATTGTATTCCCTAAAAAGTTATACACAATAAAGCGTAGACCTCAGAAAACATATTTTTCTTTAGTTAAGAATCTTCTCTTTCTACATAAAAGCTAAAAACAACGAAAATAATAGAAGTATCTTTGGGACAAAAGATAATAGACACCGATACACAGTTCCAGCTCCTCTTTCATCTCCTCCGCACCTCATCATCAGTCACTGCAGTGAGGAAGGAGAACTGTCAGGCTTGGAACTGTTCTAGTCCAGTAAAAGCTTTGATTCCCCCTGCCCCGCTGCAGTTCTTAGGCGTACAGCACAGGAGCTATCACTACTGTTTGCAAACAGCCAGGCAAAGGAAAGGGGATAAAATATTCACCTCCGAAGTCAACACCGAATGAAGCTATGCATCTATATTTCTCTTTCAAGGACATCATCAAAACTTGTGGAGGCAAAGCCATCCACTGCAAACCACGAGGCTGTATACATTTTAAGGTAATGAAGTGAACGCAACTGTCAGTCTCCAAACTGAAACCACAGTAGCCTTTTTAACTAAGGAGAAAGTTATTTTTTCTTTTCTGAAGAGGCTTCTTCTTCAAAGATCCTATTGAAGGGAAGGTAGAAGGAAACCTGACATCATTTTGGATTCTTCCCAGCCTACCTTCAGGCATCTCTTTCTACTGCTGCTTTAATGGAGGCACTCAAGTCTTAGTGCGACAATTTAAAAAATACGAAGCCTCTGGGCTATTATGAATTTCTGTCCCCAGAGAGAAACCCAGCACAAATCTGACATGCTAAGGAATGGTCTGTTTTCTGTTGTTTTGAGATGGTCAGCTCGAGACTGAAAGTGATATTGTTGTGGGGGGTGAAACCCACATCCGTTTTTACGGGGGGTGTAACTCCTAACTGCGTTGGAGTACTTGGATTTCAGAGATACAGGGAAATGAGGAACAAGGTGTAAGGATGGAAGTGGGAAATCAGAAGGAGAGGGGTGATGGAGGATATGTTGGCAGATGTCAATGGACAGCTTGGGTGTTTCTGTGGCTGACATGTGTTTTCCAGACAGAACAATGGCATCCAAACTGCTAATCAGAGCACAGGGTTGGCTCTGTCTCTGCGCTGTAAATCTTGCATTCTTCTGTCTTTTCTGTAGCCAGACTTTTCACTTGCTCAGTAGAAAAAGTGGATCAAATTCTGTACTTATCTGGAGCTTTTTTACTGAAGACAGTGAAGATGTTTAAAATTTCTGTGAAAGTAAAAGAAAGGTAATTTAGCCCAAATGCAGGCATGAAAACCCAGTGGATTTCTCCCCTATAAAACACAAATAAATGTGAACTAGGGATTCTGCAGCCAGATCCATTCTTTGTTTTCTAGTTCCACAACATCTAGAACATGGGAACAAACACGTGGGTTTTGAAAAGTGGAGAAGATAATTTTGTGCCTATTCATCAGAAGCAGGACTCAAATTTAAAAATGGCATTAAACATAGGAGAGTCCTTTACTAGAGCTCACAACCATCCTTCATCCATCTTCTCTTGCTCACTTCTCTCTTCAGTCCTCCAAATATTAGATTGTTCTTTTATTTTTAACCTCTACCAGTAGGATTACTCTGAGAATAGTCCTGTTCTCTATATTTAAAGAAAGAAAAAAACAGATTTTAGACGGGGAAAGAGAAGTGTGACCGTATTAAGCTGCACTATTACAGAGAGAATTTTCTTCTGCCATTTGATTCCTCATAAGATAAGGTACTTGTAATTTCTTCAGACTTACAAGATCTGTCCCTAAATACTTAGAAATCATCAAAATCAGGTCAAGGATAGAGTTAAGCTACAAAAACACCTTCTAGAAGATCACGAACATTAGAGTCATACCTATTCCATACTCATTTCAAGCAAACACGCAAGGTATATTGTCTTCCTCCAGGCTATGCTTTTGTTTCTCCTGCGAACAAGCTCTATAATCTACCAGGAGAAAAGGCTATCTTGAAGGATAAATAAATAATCAATTATTTATATTTCTAAAAGCGTTTAGCTATGCTCTTAATGCTGTGTAACCATTTAAAACTCCATATTCAGCAGAGAAATTCCAGTCTGGGAACCTAGCCTATGCGATTTGATCAACACCCTTAAGATTCCTAGGAAGACAAAGCTGCTCCTGGTCATCAGCATCCAAAAACTGGCCTATCACTTCAGAGCAGAGACAGCTGTAGGGACACCACAGATCGGTTGACCACATAACTGCCAAAATTAATGTCTCCCTATCAAGATATATAAACCTTGATGAATCCCATTGTCGTTAGCAAGAACAAGGAAACAAACAACTCCTGAGAAGAGAAGCCAAGAGAGAGCCAAGAGCCTCACCAACGTGAGGCGTTATCTCATCTAACAGTGGGACTTGGGAGAAGGCCTCAGGACTCTGTTAAACTTATAAATAGAAAAAATATAAAGTAATTTGCCCACATGATATACGAACGTGCCTTGTTATTTTTGTTCAAAATAGCATCACAGTCTCTGGCTGAAGTCTGTAGTGGGTTTAACCATTTTAACTAAATGCGTATTCCAAAGCACTTACGTGTAAAGGCAGCCTGGGAGGGTGACACAGGAGTGAGCATCACCTTTTAGGTTTCAGGACCTTGAGGTCTGCATTTCAGATTTCTCTGGTTTTTCTCTCTTCTAATATTACATCTTAAGGACATTTGAGGCCCTGTTTGCTGGCAAAATTTTGTCTTTTAAATCCTAAGTGTTCTTATTTGCTGATGGTACATCCTATTAGAACCACTGTTCCCACACCAGTTATTGTTGCCTGAGAAATTTCTAAAACTCAGTGTATTTTTTATTATCAACGTACCTTCTCTGAGAACGGCATTTATTCTGGTGGTAAAAGAGTGGGTGTACCCTAAGCTTCCTGTCGTATCAGTTGTATCGTCCTCGTTTCTCTTGGGATGAGAGACACTCATTAGTACTAGAACAGGGGAGATAACAATCACACACACACACAAAAAGCAGGTAAGGCCTTTTCTGGTTAGAGTCTGTAGATGACAAAAGCAAGGAAATGCAAGGGTAATGTTATTACTTCATTCTTAGATCCTATCACTTATACTCAATGTGCTGCACAGCCTTGTAAGCAACAGGATCCTGTTATCTACAGAGTAAGAAAGCATTAAAACCCCCTAGTCTCTTATGTGCATGCAGAATTTGCGCATGTCTAAATCTTTTTGCCCTAAATCCTTTGCACACACCAAGCTGGAATACGTGGTCGTGGCTTGGGAATGTCCAAGAACCAGCTGGGAACCACCAGTTTCTTCCATCCTGTTTCCGGGCTTGGCCAGGCTACAGGCTGCTCCTAAAGCTTCTCCCGTGGTTTCTCCTCCGGTCATCCCACCAGCCACTCCTGACCAGGGCTGTCTGCACGCAGGTAGGTCATAGCGAGTGTGCAATTCTTCATGTGAGGATGAAACAGAGTCTCCTCTGAGAGGAGATGGGCGTAGCTTCCTTCTTAG